>NW_011500870.1:0-32592 GCF_000495115.2 Populus euphratica
AGTATGATTAGTTAATCTCTTGAATATTTATATATTTTGCTTTATTTTCCAAGTACTCATCTATTCTTGAATTTACACTCGCATTCTGTCGAGCTAAATTCTATTCGATATGATATATATTTTCTTGATGATTTTTCGCATATCTATTATGTCTTGATATAGTATTTGTTAGTAACTTCATGCTAACAGAGAGTAGTTAGCTTATGTGAACATGGTATTCTGTATACCTAGCTGATGAGAGAGACATCAGCTTGTGGCGACTGATCATCCCACAATGGTCACCTTCGAGTGTTATCTGGTCACTTTTGAGTGTCATCTGATCACCCTAGGGTGTCACTAGTCACTTTTGGGTATCATCTGATCTCTGACATGTATTTCACTACTTTACGATAATATGTTTAGTACGTATATGTATATGTATATGCATATGTATATGAAGATAAATCGTTTTGCAAACTATTAATATTTAAAATATCTAAAATATATATTAAATATTATTCCCTCACTGAGTTGGTTGAACTCACCCCTCATTCTTAATATTATTTCAAGTTCTTAGTTTCTGATAACAGGTGACACAACTAAAAGATTGATGTCTTCTCTCAAGTGCGGAGTGTCGAAGTAATAAATAACTCGGCAAGACCAGGTCGAACCACAAGGAGATTAATTGTATAAATTATAACTAACAACAATACAAAAACAAGAATAATAATAATAATAATAATAATAATAATAATAGAAGAAAAAAATGATGAGAACTTTGAGATGGAAGATCAATGTAAGGATTAAACAATGATAACAATAAATGTCAAGGTTAGAGGATCCACTAATGATATTTCAAACAACTATATTATAAAATCTTATTCTTCAATTGAAAACCACATACAAAAGAGGTTTCAATCATATTATAAATTGTTAACATGATTATATTAGTTATCTTATTCGAATAATGTTAATAATTGTAAATATTGTCAGGTATTCATGATTATAACTTATGTTAATAACAAATCAAGTTTTTTTTATAGCACAAGTATAGGTTATACCATACGATTGGTCTATGAAAGTACCAAGTATTTGTTGTACCAAGTGTTATATAACATAAATCTAAATTAACCATTTAACAAGCAAAGTATTAAAAGTGAACAAGATAACAAATACAAAACATGTTAGTATCAAACATTAAAGTTCATATTGAGTTTATACTATACTTATTATTACACCATTAATGTAACCTTTTCACCTTGACATAATAAACTTAGTTAAATATAATAAAAGAGAGAAACATAAATAAACAAGATAAGAACATAAATAAGATAAAAGTTAACTAAGTAAAGGAAAGGAAATGAGAGGCATAAACAAGATATTAATGAAAGCAAAACTTAACCACTATAAAAATATAAAGAGAGAAAGCAAGAGCATGATCTTAATCTAGAAAAAAAATGTCTAAATGCATGGCAAATGCCTCCTTTTATAGGCTAAAATTAGAAACTATTGATTTGATGACTAATTGATGAGTTGGTGGTCAACTCTTGATTTAGTGACAATCTTTATCTTCTCTTATCTGAATAAAACGTCATTGATAATGTCAGAATTTTAACCAAAACTCCATATGAAAATTGTAAGAAATTATCTTAGCTTTTCAGGAAAAAAAAATTAAGGTCATTTGGACTTCTAGAACTCAAAATATGAGTTGAACACTAAACAGTGTATGGGCTACAGGATAGATTCATACTTCTTCGTTGTTGCTCTAATTTGGACTTGAAAACGGCCTTATTAAAACCAGACCTCCATATGAAAGTTGTAGGCCTATTTTTCACCTTTTCATCCATATAAAATAGACCTAAATCCAAGATTTACAACTCCAGATATGACCCAATTACCGAACAGTGTTTCAGTTTAGACTGCACCAGCATCTCTTTTATAAGTTTGGCCATCTCTTTGTCCTTTCAATTTCAATACTTCAATTCATCAATCAATCATTTTAATTATGTAATAGGCTTGCATTTAGGATGAACATTTACCATAAATTAAAGGTATTTTATGGTATCAGACTTGTATTATAAAACATGATTTAGTTAAGGAGTTATTGATACTTCAAGTGTAAAATGAGAATATAAAACCTCGATAAAAATGCACTTTTAAGCACTTTTAAGCACTAAAGGAGTTATTGATACTTCAAGTGTAAAATGAGAATATAAAACCATCTCTTTGTTGAGTGTTCTTACTTCTTTAATTTTGGTCAGTATGCCTTGCTTATTTTGCGAGGATTTTTTTTAAGTTTGATTTGATGTTTTAGATGCTCCACTATTACCTTGTTTTAATTAAGTTTGGATTTTGACAATGTAATAAGTATTATGGATTATTATTATTATTATTTAATTATTGATGAGGAGTTTCAAACTATCTTTTGGTTTCATCAATTTTAAATAATATAATATTTTTTAAGATTATAACATGCTGTGTATTTTGGAATAAATTGTTCTTTTGATGTATCTGTTCTGAAACTTAATTTAGGTAAGATGTCTTTTTAATACTGCTTCTGCGTTAGTAATCATGGACCCGTGATTTAGGTCGTGTCAATGGAGTTATCATAGGGGTTTTTAATACAGGTTCATTCTCTCTCTTGCTCCTCTCTGTTCTCTGTTCTTGCTTATGCATAAAATGAATTCTGAAGACGTACTCTGATTAAGCAGGAATTTGGCCCGAGTCTAACCCATCGACTTGGAAAGCTTTTTGTGAATCTGGGAAGCGATTTAAGCCTGAAATCCTTTGTAACAGGAAAATCATTGGAGCTCGTTGGTTTGCTGATGGATTTCTCGCAGATTATGATCAGCCATTCAACACATCTGGAAACCAGGAATTCTTATCCCCGAGAGATGCAAATGGACATGGGAATCACACGGCCAGTATTGCAGCTAGTGGTTTTTTTGAAAATGTTAGCTACAGAGGCAGCTCCCTTGCAGGATGGTGGATATGTCATGGATTCCGGAACATCTATGGCAGCTCCCCATGTTGCAGGCATAGTGGCTCTTCTCAAAGCAATGCACCCTGATTGGTCACCGGCAGCAATTAGATCTGCACTTGTCACAACTGGTATTAGTTTGTTATCCATTTCAATTTGATGCAATTTAAAGGAACTACATGCAGGCTTCACTGACTGTGTATCTTCAAAAATCTTGTTTCAGCGTGGAGGAATCATCCATCAGGTTTTCCAATATTTGCTGAGGGATCTCCTCAAAAGTTGGCCGATCCATTTGACTTTGGAGGAGGCATTGCAAATCCAAATGGTGCAGCAGACCCAGGTCTTGTTGATGACATGGGTACTGCTGACTACACTAACTACCTTTGTGCCATGGAATCTAACAGCACTGCTATATCTTGGCTCACAGGACAATCGACAGTATGCCCTAGTCAAGAATCATCCATTTTGGGCGTTAACCTGCCTTCCATGACCATACCAAACCTTAGAAATTCCATTACTCTCTCCACAATCATTACCAACGTAGGAGCCTCCAATTCCATTTATAGAGCTGTGATTGACCCTCCATCTGGCACCAGTGTATCAGTGAAACCAAATGTCTCAGTCTTCGATCGTAAAACTAAAAAGCTCACCTTCTCTGTTACAGTCACGACAGCCCACCAGGTGAACACAGGGTACTTTTTTGGGAGCATAACATGGACTGATGGAGTGCATTCTGTGAGAAGTCCCTTGTCTTTCAGAACAGAAATCTTACAACCTTATATTTCTGTAAACTAAGAAATGCTTTTGCCCAATGACATTCATTATTCCATCTATGCTATATAAAGTAACAGTTTCTTCTTTCTGTTCGTTCAAAGTTTCCTTTATTTTGTATTCTGCCATGGTCTCCAGAGTAGCTAGGACTTCGCGCGCGCATCCTACATCATCACTGATGAATTCTACTGATTGTTCAATTTTCAGCAACACAATCCTTAACATAACATTCTATACGAGTATTATAAGCATCATAGCATAATATGACTCTCTGAAAGAATTAGAGCAATGCCATCTCTTCAAGCAGATAAATTCTAAAATCTTGATGCTAATTAATTCACAACTCGAATTTCAGCAAACTTTCAGTAATGGCTCGATCCTGACTTCTGATATGCCTCAACAGAGTAGAAATGACCATATTCTGTTATTTATCAGGAGGATATTCAGTCAAATGATCGACCAGGACCTTGTGTTTTTAAAATGAGCGGACAGACGCACCATATGATGGGTTCTCTCCTGCCTCCTGATGGAGAATCTCTAAAATTTTCTCAGCTACACATCCATGATATAGCAAACACTTGTTCAAGATGAAATAGCATTTGCGTGTTTCACAATGATCAGGGATGTCGCAAAGAACTAGTTCGATTTTTCGTGCGAGGGACTGGTTTCTCGAAACACCCACCAAGACAAGTATACCTTGCCAAAAACATTCTGCACGCTCTTGATCAAACAAAGATTTTTAGGGTTCGTCGCTGCTCTCCCTTAGATGCAACTGGAGCATGCAACTTCTTAGACACCAACGTTTTAGGATGAAATCTGTAGTGCCACCAGTTGACGAAGGCTCCATCTCCTGAATATTGTTGGTGTTTCATGGATCGCATTGAACAGATCAATCCTGAAAGGAGAGCAAATCACCCCTCCAAGCTGATTCTGATACGTCATCAAGTTCTTTTGAGTTTTGACTGCATTAAACCAATCTTATTTTTTGCTTTGGACTTCACTAACACCTACCTCCTCTGTTTGGTGCAGTGCCACAACAGATACAATGAATTGCATGAACATCGCCTCTGCTAGTATTACAAAAATTAACTTCCAAGGTACTAATAGCCTGTTTAAAACTGTATCCTGTTTAAAATTACGGTAAAAATTGTTTTATAAAGTTTTTTCTATATAAATATATTAAAATAATATTTTTATTTTTGAAAGTTTATTTTAATCATCGGGCACATTAAAAAAATAAAAAATTAATTAATTAATTAAAAATTAAAAAAACTTTAAAAAAATTTCAAAAATTCGATTACATCGTAATATTAAACAGAACCTAAATCATTTAATAATCTTTCCAGGCATTTTCTCAAAATATGTAATATCAACGTATATCAAGCAATGTGTACTCTGAAGGAATAAAATAGAATTTTAATAATTAAAAAAATATATCTAAGAGCTAAGCAAAGATAATTTTATAGTATTTATGGAATAACTAGTAATATTTTATTAAAAAATTTTATAATATCTTATTAGTTATTTACCATGTTTATTTAAAAAAAAAGAAATAAGTACAAAAAAATGAAAGATAAAATTCATGATTGATAAAAAATAATAAAAATATTTTCACTTTGAATTTTTTTTCCTAGTAATATCTATTTCTTTCTTTAAAATATACTGAAAAAATAATTAATATAACATTACTAATTACTCTCTGAATACCATAAAAAAATTTATAAAAGTATTCCTAAAAAATATAATGTTTCCTCTATAATTCATCTAGAACAATAAAAGAAACAAGCATTCTAATTCTTACAAAAATCAAGCAGACTCCTGAATACCTTCAGGGTTTTTTTTTTCTTAGAAAAAGAAGAAGCAAATCTAAGTTTGTTCTCCTGATTTTAATATCTATTTTTTTCTTTTAAGTATGCTTAAAAAATAATTAATATAATATCATTAATTACTCCTGAATATAATAAAATTTCTTAATTGTATTCCTAAAAATATAATGTTTCCTCTCTTATTCATGTATAACGATCAAAGAAACAAGCATATTAATTCTTCAAAAAAAAAAAAAGCAAATCTAAGTGTGTTCTCCTGATTTTGAAAATTATGAAATCCATTAACTCTCGGTATATTTTTAAGACTGCTTTTCTAACTCCTAAGTTCTGATTATTATTATTTATTTCTCTAAAAAAAGGGTGGGCTACTGGTCCGTACAATAGCTGGCATAACTAATCCCAATAATTTAAAGAAAGAACTAAAAATGAACGAGTATTTTACTATATGCATTTTAGTGTTTTTGCCATCAAGATTATCACCCAATGAAGTGAAGATTTGGAGGCAGAATGATCTTTTGGATATTTAATAGAGATTACCAAATTGAATAGAGGTAAATCAATATTCTTATTTTTTATACAATAAAATGATTTAATTATTTTTAAAAATAAAATAAAAATTATAATATATAAGCTTTTTAGTTTTTTTATATTTTTAGAACAGCAAATTAACTAAAATAACTCTAGAAGCAAAATTTACTACAAGGGTTATCAAGAGTTTTTTTTATCTTTTCATAATAGTTATTTTATTAAAATTTTTCATAATAGTTATTTTATTAAAATTAAGTGCATAGAGAGGCAATTTAGTATTTTAATAAATATATAAATGTTATTAAAAAAATTATTAATATATACAATACACACATCACTCAAGTGGGATGAGCTTACCCGCTTCGAGCAGTGCATACAATGTCGTCTATGGCCAAACATTGGCTTCCTAGGTGGTACTTAATTTTCCTTGATGATGCGTGTGGAAAACAGACCTTGAATTTGGCACCACTGATTGTGCATCAAAATTGTCACTAAGTCTTTTATTTTACATATGTATTTATTATTTTTATTTGGTTGTTTTTATAATAATTGATGTACTTTTTAGTAATGAAGTTTCTTTTAATATTTCGATAGGTTTTTAGAGCTTAAATGAATTAATTCAGAAAAATTCAATGTCAGAATTCAGAACAAGGAATTAAAGAGACATTTAGTTGAAGATTGAAGCAAATCTTAGTTCAAATAAGTTCTCCAAATTTACCCCAAAAATCATTTCTATTCCAATTCTAGAAAAGAATATCATATGATCTACTTCAACCCCAAACTTGCCTTATGTTGTGTGCAAACTTCAACCATTAAACACTCAAGGTTTCAATGTCAATCTTAGCCTAAATAATAGGTATATTTGTATCCTTATTTGATGCTTAAATTCAGCCCCAAATCAACCTTCAAATCAGCCCAAGCACAATCCATGATCTTACATGTCCACACAACAAATAACAATTGATTTATTTTGGGTAATCCATTGATCCAAGAAGGCAAGTACATGGATGGAAAGCTAGAGGGGACATTGTTATATTATTTTGGGTTAAAAAGAAGAAAGAGACAACTCATAAATGAGGAAGAAAAACGTGCACCAAAGTGGTTGCAAAGCTGGCCTGATTTGATTTTTCAGAACACCTTTCAATATTTTTCCCATAACATTTGACTCAGGTGTCCAAATGATATGTTCTTTAATGATCTGGAAAGGTGACAAAATTTCCTATAAATATATCTCTAATAGACATCTCGAAAAAAGGCTTCTAGAATGGTCTAAATTGCTGTCCAAAGTTAGCATCAGATTTATGTTCGAATTTTTACTAAAATTGTGTTGTGTTCTTCTTTATAGATTTCGGTTCTTTAACTTGTAAAACTTATTATTTCAATTTGATTCAAGTTATTTCATGTTTATTGAAGTGTTCTTATATATAATCATGGTTGGCTAATCTCTTTCTTAAATCCAAATCAAAGATGATGGTGGTTGAGGTGAGTTCTTTAATATATGAATGAATCTTAATGTTTATCTTCTCATTTTCTTCATGAATGATTTATTATTGTAAAGAAATTTTAGAGACCATTTAGGTAATGTTATAATCTTGAATTTTTATGCACAAACTTTAGTTTTGGTATAGAGATTGCTTGATTCAATGTCTTACTTAATATGAAAGTACTTGTTCATTCTTAAGCAATAATCAATCTTCGTCCTTTTAAACTTCATTGTAATATCTTCCGATATAATATCACCATCGTTGATATTAGGTTGAGTTATCTTATATATCTTGAAGGAATCACCAATACATCACCATTAAAATTGATTTGGACCAAGACTTACTTTTTCTTATCATTTAAAATCTATTTACACGTTTTCATCTTTGAAAACAAATCCATCAATTATTTTCAACCAAGCTATTATTAATTTAATTTCTCTTGAGTTTTTTTTTGTTACCTAGCTTATTTTCTAAATCTAGCTCTCTGTGGATATGACCTCAATCTTACCGAGTGAATTGCTACATCGCACACTCCTGCATTTGCGAGTTAAAACAAGCCGATCATAAAAAGCGGTCAAGCAAATCTGGCGTCGTTGCCGGGGAGCTAGCAAGCAAAGGTAACAAATTTAGATTTGATTATTGAAAAACCCAAAAAAAAAAACCATATAAAGAAAATCAAATGGCTGGTTTTACCGCCTCAAAAAATTGACCTCAACTTTTTGGATATTGGATTGTGGAATGGACTACTAATTGTTAGCTTTTGGTTGGTTCAACCATTTTTTTTATGTTTATTCTAATTAGTTTATAATATTTATTGTTTAAATTATAAGGCTGGTTTTACCGCCTCTTGTTTATTTTATTTTATCTTGTTTTATTGTTGTTGTTTTGTTTTGTTTTTTTTGAAGTACTTGGCTGGTATTACCGCCTCTTATTTATTTTATTTTTTGTTGTTTTATTGTGATTATTTTTCTTATATTTATTATTTGAAATACTTGGCTGGTATTACCACCTCTTTATTCATGCTTGTTATAATTATCTTTTAATGTTTATTATTGTTAATATTGCTTATTAGTTGGAGTGTGAATTTTCTAATTTGTTGTATTTTTATTTTTAAGCTACTACTTTATCTTTTACATTTTATTTACTTTTATTTGCAATCTTCTTTTTCTTTTTCCTTTCTTTTCATATTCATATAATTGTTATATTATTATTATATTTTTTTTCATCAAGGCTAATGTTGAAGATGTAGAGGGTGAAGGGAGTGTTCAAGGTAATGGACCTCCACAATTTAATGATTAACCTAATTTTCGAACTCTTAGAGAGTATCTTCACCCAGCTAGACAAAGTACACCTTCGTGTATTATCTTGCCTCTGAACCAACAAGCTTTCAATTTGAAACCGGGCATGATCCAACTTCTTCCCACATATCATGGTATGGATTCTGAAAATCCATATATACACATTAAGGACTTTAAAAAGGTATGTAATACTTTTATTGATAGAAGATGCACTGAAGAAACTATTCGGCTTAAATTATTCCCATTCTCTCTAAAGGATAAAGCCAAGCTTTGGATAAACTCCCTACGTCCTAGGTCTATAGGTACATGGAGAGAAATGCAAGCTGAATTTTTTAAAAAATAATTCCCCACTCATAGGACAGCAGCCTTACAACATCAAATGATGAATTTTTCTTGTAGTTCAAATGAGTCATTTCAACAAGCTTGGGAAAGGTTCAAAGACTTGTTAAATGCATGCCCCCACCATGGTTTTGAGATGTGGAGGTTAGTGAGTTTCTTCTATAACTCTCTTATCGTAGATTTTAAAAAGCTAGTGTCAACCATGTGTAATTGTGAGTTTTATGACAAAGAACCAAGTAAGGCCTTTGATTTTTTTGATCAATTGGCTGAAAACACAAAGCAATGGGAGACTTCTCTCCCAGTTCATGTTAAGTCTAGAAACACCATTTCTCATTCAAGTGGAAAGTTTCAATTGAAAGAGACTGATGACCTCAATGCTAGATTAGCCTCATTGGCTAGGAAAGTAAAGTCTCTTGAGATTAAAAAAGTGCATGTCATAAGTGAACAACAAGAGGAAAGTTATGTTATTTGTGAGAGCAAAGGGCATAGGACAACTGAGTGTCCTACCATTCCACCTTTAAGGAAGTGTTATATGGCCAAACTTCTGATTCAAGTAATGTTAGAAAGCCATTTCCAAACCAAGCAGGCAATCCCTACTCTGAGACCTATAATCCTGAATAGAGGAACCAACCAAATTTTGGATGGAGAAATGAGGGTTCTTCAGTACCTCAAACATTTTAACCTCCATCCCAACCATTTCATGCTCCCACACATAACACATACCAACCACCTCATAAGAGATCCATAGAGGATACTTTTCAACAATTCATGCAAACGCAAGGAGGAATCAACAACCAAGCTTACAAATTTCAAGGCCAGACCAATAGGATCTTAGATGACATTCGAAGTCAACTAACTAAGTTGACTCAATCACTAAGCATTCAAGAGAAGAGAAAAATCCCAGCTCAACCAATGCCTAATTCTAGAGGTCAGGTACACATGAATGAATCATCATCTAGTAAACCTTCAAACCATGAACAAGTCCAAGCCATCACTACCCTTAGAAGTGGAAAGATTGTTGACAAAGGTATAGGTTTTAGGATTCCTAAATGGTATTGTGGAGAAGAAATCTAAGGAAAGTGAAGAGGGAATCAAAACACAAGTGACAAATGAGAGTTTGAGTGACAAAGAAGGTGAGATAAATGAGAAAGAGATGAGTGAGAAAGGAGATGATTCAAGAAAAATTGGAGTCAAATTGAGTGATTTAGAATTTATTCCTAGAGCACCATTTCCATAAAGGTTAGGGAAACCTAAACGTGATCTTTCTGACTGAACATACTAGTGCCATTATCCAATTTAAGACCCCTCCCAAATACAAAGATCCTGGTTGTCCTACTATTTTATGCATTATTAGAAGTCATAAGATAGATCAAGCTCTGTTGGATTTAGGAGCAAGTGTGAATTTAATACCCTACACTGTTTATGAACAATTAGGTTTAGGAGAAATCAAGCCTACTCGAATCACCCTTCAATTAGCTGATAGGTCAATCAAGATTCCTAAGGGTATCGTTGAGGATGTGTTAATCCAAGTAGATAAATTCTACTTTCCTGTTGATTTTATAGTGTTAGACACCATACCAATTCAAGGTTCTAATGCTCTCATCCCAGTCATCTTAGGAAGACCTTTCCTAGCTACATCCAATGCCTTAATTAACTGTAGGAATGGGGTGATGAAATTGCCTTTTGGGAATATGACTATGGAGATGAAATATTCAATGTCTTCAAACAAATTGGGGAATATAAGGACATTAGAGAGGTAGATTTGATCCAAACAGTTTGTCAAGAACACTTTGAGAGAGTGTGGATCAAGGATCCATTGGAGAGAACTTTAATTCATGATGAAAGATTTTGTTCTTTAGAATGTGTTGATGAGGAAGTAAGAGAACTCGAGACTTATCTAGATCCAATGTCTATTATGTCAATAGGTTAATGGACCCCATCGTTTGAGCCTTTGATTTCACCCCAAGTGAAAGTTCAGGCATCTCTTGTCCAACCTTATAAACCAGAAAGGAAGCCTTTATCGAATGATCTTAAGTATGCATTTCTAGGGGAAGATGAATCATATCTTATTGTGATCTCATCAAAACTTAGCATAGAGCAAGAATAAAAACTTTTGAGAGTGGTGAGAAAACACAAGAAAGCAATTGGGTGGAAAATTACTAACTTGAAAGGAATTAGCCCTCTTTTCTGTACACATAAAATCTATCTTGAAGAAGAGGCTAAATCTGTGAGGCAAATGCAAAGATGATTGAACCCAAACATGAAGGAAGTAGTGAGAGGTGAAGTGCTTAAGCTACTTGATGCAAGTATCATTTACCCTATTGCAAACTCAAAATGGGTTAGTCCTACCCAAGTTAACCCTGAAAAATCTGAAGTCACGGTAATGAAGAATGAAAATAATGAGCTAGTACCAACTAGAATCCAAATTGGATGGCGTATGTGCATTGATTATTGTAAATTGAACATGGTGACTAGGAAGGACCATTTTTCGCTTTCATTTTTAGACCAAATGCTTGAAAGAGTAGCCGAAAGAGCTTTCTATTATTTTCTTGATGGATACTCAGGTTACAATCAAATTGAGATTTCCTTAGAAGACCAAGAAAAAACCACTTTCACTTGTCCTTTTGGTACTTATGCTTATAAAAGAATGCCCTTTGGCTTGTGTAATGCACCAGCCACTTTTTAAAGGTGTATGATGAGTATCTTTAGTGACATGATGGAAATTTTTTTAGAAGTTTTCATGGATGATTTTTCAGTTTATGGGGATTCTTATGAGTTGTGTCTAATTCATTTAGAAAAAGTCCTTGAAAGATGTGAAGAGAGCAATCTTGTACTCAATTGGGAGAAGTGTCATTTTATGGTGACATATGGCATTATCTTATGTCACATTGTCTCTTCAAAAGGAATAGAGGTAGATAAGTCGAAAGTGGAAATCATTCAAAAATTACCTACCCCTAGGACTGTGAAAGATGTGAGATCCTTTTTAGGACATGCTGGTTTTTATCGAAGATTCATTCATTCTTTTAGTACCATTACCAAACCATTGTGTAACTTGTTGTCACAAGATGTCCAATTTGATTGGACATCAAAATGTCAAGAAGCTTTTGAAAAGCTTAAAGGGTTATTAACAACTGCACCAATCATGCAAGCTCCTGATTGGTCTTTACCATTTGAACTGATGTGTGATGCTAGTGATTTTGTGGTAGGGGCTATTTTAGGGCAAAGAAAAGATAAGAAGCCTCATGTCATTTATTATACTAGCAAGACTTTAAATGATGCTCAATTGAATTACACTACAACTGAAAAAGAACTCTTAGCTGTGGTCTTTGTATTAGACAAGTTTAGGTTTTATTTGGTTGGATCTCTTGTTATTGTTTTCACTGATCATGCAACATTGAAATATTTGCTCATAAAATAAGATGCCAAACCACGTTTGATTCGATGGATCCTCCTACTCCAAGAGTTTAACCTTGAAATTCGAGATAAAAAGGGAGTAGAGAATGTAGTGGCTGATCATTTGTCTCTTCTTTCAAGCTATGAGACCATAATTGATGAATCTCCAATAAATAAACTCTTTGCTGATGAAAATTTATTTTATGTAGGTACTGTCTCTTACATTGGTTCTCTATGGTATGCTGACATAGCAAATTACCTAGCCACAAGTCAGTTTCCTTCTCATTGCTCTAAACTTGACAAACAAAAATTCTTGCACAATGTGCGCACCTTTTTTTGGGATGACCTCTACCTATTTAAATATTGTCCTGACCAAATTATTAGGCGGTGCATCCTTGATCATGAAATTCCAAGTGTCATTAATTTTTGTCATGCATTAGCCTATGATGGACATTTCTCTTCCAAGAAAACCATTGCCAAAATCTTTTAGTGTGGTTTTTATTGGCCCACCATGTTTAAAGATGTCTATGCCTTTTATGTTGCATGTGACCGATGTCAACGATTAGGTAGCCTCACTAGGCGTAACATGATGCCCCTTAACCCCATCTTTATTTTGGAAATATTTGATTGTTGGGCGATTGATTTCATGGGACCTTTTCCAAGTTCATTTGGTTACCAATTCATCCTTGTAGCTATTGATTATGTGTCTAAATGGGTGGAGGCCATTGCATCTTGAACCAATGACCGTCAAGTTGTAGTCAAATTCTTGAAAGAAAATATTTTCTCTCGTTTTGGTATGCCCTGGGCTATGATTAGTGATGGGGGAAAATAATTTTGTAACAAGCCCGTTGGGATTTTGATGAGAAAATATGTGTAATTCACAAGGTCAGTACCCCCCTTCATCCACAGACTAGTGGCCAAACTGAGTTGGCAAATAGGGAGATCAAGAACATTTTAGAGAAAATAGTCAATCCAAACCGTAAAGATTGGTCCCTACGACTAGTTGATGCTTTGTGGCCATATCACACTGCTTATAAAACCTCTTTAGGAATATCTCCTTATAGGCTAGTTTATGGAAAGCCTTATCATCTCCTGTTGAAATTGAGCACCGTGCATATTGGATCATCCGGAAATTCAATGACAATGAAAATGAGGTTGGCAAAAATAAAAAGCTTCAATTGGATGAATTAGAGGAGCTGAGAAATGATGCATTTGAAAATGCAAAAATTTCAAAACATAAGATGAAAACTTTGCATGATAAACATATTCTTGGAAAATCCTTTCATGTTGGTCAAAAGGTTCTTTTGTATAATTCACGATTACATCTCTTTCCTGGGAAGTTGAGGACAAAATGGATTGGTCCATTTGTGATTAAATCCATCTCTGAGCATGGTGCATTTGAGGTAGAAAATCCTAAGAATGGAAATATTTTCAAAGTAAATGGTCATTGATTAAAACCTTATCTTGAAAACGTTGTGGCTGAAGTTGAGACATTGGATCTTGAAGATCCAATACCATTATAGTATCAGAAATAATGAGTTTTTATTTTTATTTTATTTTTATTTTTATTTTTATTTTTTATATTTATTTATTTTTTCTTTCTTCCATCTCTTATATTTTCTTGTTCATGCATTTGGGACAATGCATTATTTTAAGTTGGGGGTTGTGAGGTTCTTTATTTTCAAAAAAAAAAAAACATCAATGTTTTCTTTTGGTTGTGATATGCAGGTTAAAAAAAATCAAGCAAGAAGTCAGCTCATGCCCAATTCAATTAGACATTCATCCTTGAAAACAAAAGGGGAGTAATAATTTTCTAATCTTTATACTTTTCTTCTCTTTTTTTTTTTTACATTGAGGATAATGTAAAACTTAATTTTAGATATTTCATTATATTGAATGCTTGAGATAACCATGCTTGTTAAAAAAAAATTGCATTCGTATGTGAATTAGACTTGTTTAGGATCATCATTACATTTTTGGATTCATTATTGTGTTGAACTTTGCATGCTTTAATTTGGGATAGATAATATCTTATAAAGCAAGATATAACATACTTTTTTTTTTAAGATTACTGAAGTACATCTTTCCTTGTAAAAGTTGTGTGAGTTGTGTGAATATGCATGAAAGATGAGTATGATGCTTTACTTGTGATTATCCCTTTTGATCTAGTCCTAAACAAGGTTTAAGTAAATAGAGTAATAATCATTACATAAATAAATAAATAAATAAATGTGTACAAAGTTCTATCTACTCCAATGTTTTGAGTTGCTTAGTAACTAGGGGTATTCATCACAAATGTTTATCTTTACGTCAAACGGCAGCTTGAAATATGAGTATGCAAAGCACTTTAAGTTTGTGACTTTGTGAGTAACCGGGTGCATTCATCACAAATGTTTGTATTCGCGTCAAAAGGGAAGTGACAACTTAAAGACAAAGAAAAAATCATGGCTAAAAAAAAAAAAAAGAAAAAAAAAGAAAAAGAAAAACCGAATTAATTGCTACATCACACACTCGTGCACTTACGAGTTAAAACAAGCCGATCATAAAAAGCGGTCAAACAACCACCAACTTTTTCTTTCTTTCTCTATCTTCCTTGATTCCTACGCTAAGCCTTCTAATTTTTTTAAAACAACATTTCAATTTTTTTTCTGTCTAATTTGATTTCTATTCTTTTGATTTCTATTTTTTTTTAATAATTTTTAAATTATATTTTTTTATTTCATCGTTTCTTAAATTTTTTCATCTATCATATTTAGTTCTCGTTCTTTTTATTACTATTTTTTTGTTTTTTCATCCTTCTCTTAATTTATTTTAGTTTTCAATTTCATCTCTTACTATATTATTTCATTTAATTTATATACCAGTTTAATAATACTTTTTTTATTGTTATTTTGATTTTTTTATCATTTCCTCATTAATTTTATTTTTCAATTTTATCATTCATTGCTTTATTTTATTTAATTTTTATGTCAAATTCAATCTTCATTCCTTTAATTACCATTTTTTTTTTAATTTTAGATGATCGAAAATTTTGTTTCATGATTTTTTTTATTATAAAGTAACATAGTTTCATAACCCGAGTCAACAATTTTAAAGATTAGTCTGATTTAACTTTGGTTTCTTTTTTAAGTTCTTTGTTTTAATTTTTTTATTTCATTATTTAACATTGGGTTATTCGACTTTCTGCTTCATGATTTTTATCATTTTTTTTATATAAGATTATTTCAATATCATATCTCAAATAACAAATTAGTCGAGTTAACTCCAGTTAATTCAGTGTTTTTTCTCAACTTTTTTTTTGTATTTTTGCATTTTTATATTTTATTATTTAGTTTACTTGAAAATTAACCTTTATTATTTTATTTTATTTTGTACAAGGTCCTGACCTCACAAAAAGACGACAACTTATGTATGCTAACTAGAGTAATATTTTTTTTTGTATTTTTTAAAATTATTTATTTATTTATTTATTATCATTCAATGTTTTATTCATTGGTCATTCAGCATTGAATTTTTTTTATTTTTTTGGAATTATCTCATTCTCTTTTCTTTTTATTTTTATCAAATAATATAATTGAAATATTTTAAAGATGGGAGGCCATTAATTTTTTTATTAGTTATTGTTTTTTCATTATTGATAATATTTTTATATAATTATATTATAAAACTAACAAAATTTATTGAAATTGTTCAGATCAATAACTCAGGTTTTAAATTCTTCATCCTCTTTTTAAAAGTGTTATTATTGTGTGAGCATTACTTTTTATGTAACGAAAAATTTGACGTGGTCGTGGCCTATCGAAAACCTCTCTAAAGTTAAGGGCTAATTATGGCGGGTTTAACGAATCCACAGACCTACCCCACCAGCCCGTCACTTGTGAAAGACGTTATCAAGGAATAGCCTTATCAATTTGTTTTTATTAATATACCCTTAATTGCCAACGTAGCTTCTAAACCTGCTTCTAGAACTGCATGCTCGACATAAATTAGTTAAAATTAATTAATTAATTTAAAATTAATTTTTAATATTTTTTAATAGCAAGTGTTAAAAATAATTTTTAAAATATAAAAATTTATTTTAATATATTTTTTAATAAAAATTATTTTAAAAATAAAACAACGTAACTTTTAAAGACTATTATGTAGTAGGTACCAATGATGATTTTTGTTTTACCAGGCCTTTGTTCCCTAAACAAGATACTGTTTCAAAAAATATAAAAAAATCACTATGAAGCAAGTTGTTTGCCTTGCGTCAGGCTCATTCATAGTTGGAATCATTATGATCTTGATAAAATTGAATTAGTAACGTTAATTAATCTTTAAAAGATATTTGGTTGTTAAGGAAATGTGTTTTTTTTTACTCATAATTTTTTTTTTAGACTTGAACATTGATATTAATAAATATAAAGATTTATTAAATTCTTAAAAATATATTAAATCAATGTAAAAATATCTAAAATGATATTGATTAATACATAAACTAATTTAAAGATAAATCCTTAATAAAATAAATAAATTAGTGACGATGTCTTAAAAAATCCAAGTAATCTAGGAATAGAGTTCTCGGGTTAGATAATTGATTAATCAATTAGTTCTAATAATTTCATCCATTATTTCTAGCCAAAGTTGTTAATAGCTTATACTTGGTGTTTAGTAAATAAAGATAGCCTTTGAATAATATCTGCAAAAGATTTCTTTTAATGGAGGTGGAAATTCTTTGATATTTAAATAAGTATTTTTTTTTACTTTTAGAAAAAAAATACAATAATATTTTAGAATTAGATGCTTAGATGCTCATATATATATATATTGAACTTTTTGCTCTAAAGGTCTCATGGTATGTTTATAGCCCATAATTTTATGAAGTAGAGGGTCTAAAATGTAATTTTACTTTAATAGCACTTAATAAAAAATAAATATCTCTTACATTTGTTACTATTTAATGGAAATATAATGGGTCCTTGAAGGACTTAAGGTTCAAGATATCAAATGTAGCTAAATTCATAGAGACTGAGTTTTTCCCTTAGATTAAGCCAAAATAAAAAAGGTCATTCTATTAAGCATGTTCAATGGAATATTGTTATTTTGTTAGGCATGTCTAAGAGAGGAAGGTCATTCTTTTGGGTGTACCAAGAAAGGTCATTAAGATTGTCATGGCAAGGCTTAGCATATTATCAATTCGACGTACCTTGAACTTGGTTAATTTTCAAATTCAAATACATTGGGTATATTATATTTTTCAAACCTATATTATTTTAAACTTAGCTAATTACTAAGTTTAGGTATCTTGGACATGACTAATTGCCAAATTCAAATATTTTAGATTGAATGTATTTGTTAAACACTCATATTATATTAAATTTATTTAATTGTTAAGTTCACGTATTATATTTGGTTGTTAAGGAAATGTGTTTTTTTTTACTCATAATTTTTTTTTTTAGACTTGAACATTGATATTAATAAATATAAAGATTTATTAAATTCTTAAAAATATATTAAATCAATGTAAAAATATCTAAAATAATATTGATTAATACATAAACTGATTTAAAGATAAATCCTTAATAAAATAAATAAATTAGTGACGATGTCTTAAAAAATCCAAGTAATCTAGGAATAGAGTTCTCGGATTAGATAATTGATTAATCAATTAGTTCTAATAATTTCATCCATTATTTCTAGTCAAAGTTGTTAATAGCTTATACTTGGTGTTTAGTAAGTAAAGATAGCTTTTGACTAATATTTGCAAAAGATTTTTTTTAATGGAGGTGGAAACTCTTTGATATTTAAATAAGTACTTTTTTTTTCTTTTAGAGAAAAAAATATAATAATATTTTAGAATTAGATGCTCATATATATATATATATATATATAGTGAACTTTTTGCTCTAAAGGTCTCATGGTATGTTTATAGCCCATAATTTTATGAAGTAGAGGGTCTAAAATGTAATTTTACTTTAATAGCACTTAATAAAAAATAAATATCTCTTACATTTGTTACTATTTAATGGAAATATAATGAGTCCTTGAAGGACTTAAGGTCCAAGATATCAAATGTAGCTAAACTCATAGAAACTGAGTTTTTCCCTTAGATTAAGCCAAAATAAAAGGGGTTATTCTGTTAAGCATGTTCAATGGAAGATTGTTATTTTGTTAGGCATGTCTAAGAGAGGAAGGTCATTCTTTTGGGTGTGCCGAGGAAGGTCATTAAGATTGTCGTGGCAAAGCTTAGCATATTATCAATTCCACGTACCTTGAACTTGGTTAATTTTCAAGTTCAAATATATTGGGTATATTATATTTTTCAAACTTATATTATTTTAAAGTTAGCTAATTACTAAGTTCAGGTATATTGGACATGACTAATTGCCAACTTCAAATATTTTAGATTGGATGTATTTGTTAAATACTCATATTATATTAAATTTATTTAATTGCCAAGTTCACGTATTTTGGATTTTGCTGACTACTAAGTTTAGAGATTTTAAGTTTAATATATTTATTAAATTCATATTACTTTGAATTTTATTGACTTTTAAATTTAGATATTTTGAGCTTGATTGATTACCAAATTAATATATTTTAGACTTGATTAATTATAAAGTATTCAAACATCTTGATTCTCGTATTTTGATTTAAAAAGATTTTCATTAAATCTTAACAAAAAGTTAAGTAGCGTTTCAACTATCATTAAATATTAATTAATTTGGAGAACATTTTTGTTTAGCATTCAGGGACTTGTCCATTACACCACGACAAATGAATTAAGAATATAGTTTGATGGGGCACGAGGTTGGTCCACAAGAAAGAGTAAGATGCCCGTTGTCTTCCCAACTTTTTCTCACGTCATCATCCATCCTGAAGACCTTTTCCAAGCATTATAGAATTCCTTATCAGAGACACTTTCCTTAAAGCCATGCCTGCTAAAGGAAAAAGGAAGGTCTCACTCAACTAAAAAAAAATTGGAAAGCTAAAGAGAAACATGTAGATTGTGGGCTGGGAATCTCACGTCCAGTCTTTAAAGCAAGGCAATACAATCATTGTGTCTACAGGGGCCTGCATCATTTTCTACAAAGCCTTGGATAATTCTCAACGATTTTCATAATATGTTTGAAAAATCACATAAAAATTCAGAATAGATGACATTTTCTGCGACGTAAGTTTACAATTTTCCAAATGTTTTGACATCCACTACACCAACTACAAGCCGTGGCCTGATTCTGTGACCATTGGTCGTAAATGAGTGAAGAAGACATTAGAGAAGCCACGACCAATGCCTTCTTAAGTGTCTTTGAAAGCGTTGTAGAAGAACCTATAGTTCAAGAGTGTTTTTGGCTGCTGTCACCCGTTTAGAAGGGCTTCATCAATCAAATCAACCTAGCCATAGCCAGAACCACAAATGTCCTTTAACTTCAACAATAAATAAAATACCTCTAGAATATCAAAAAGTTCATGTGATGAGACCAAACAAATTTCCAAGAAGGTGATAAATGAATGCATGATCATTGCCTATTGTTTGAGAAGCTTATAAATATGCTTTGAAGTACTTTAAAGCAGCCTACCAAGCATTTATGCCCTACTGTAAATGTTTTCTAAAAATAATTTTTTTTAAAAAAGGCAGGAAAGGTGGGAAAAGGAATCAATTTCAGCAAAATCTTTCTTCATAAAATCATGACTTACATGGGATGCATACATGATTCTCAGTCTATCATGCTCTAAGCAGTTCTCCTACTATCTTCCAACCCCAGAACAGCTCACAATCACATTCACTTTCGTTTGCATTGATTAAGCATAAAGAGCAAAAAGTGTACCAAAATAATGGTCTCCCCTTTACCTGTATTCCTACAAGCTCGAAATATAATTACAAGTGCAATGATGACCAACTTGTAGACCTTGACAAAATCTTAGCACACAAAATTTAAAAATTCTTATTCACAAACCATCACTTCTGTTTGCGTGATGGACCCTAAATCAAGTAAATGGACAGCGTCAAGCAAAAATCAGTTCTTCATGATCTTAGCTATCATTTTACTTCAACACCAGCTACAATTTCCTGTAACATATGCTGAGACTGCAAAGAAAGTGAGTTTAAATATTTCAAGCAAAGTACAACTCTGTATGTATAAGTGGTTTATAAATGGAAATTTTTCCAGGTGCACATTGTGTATATGGGAGAAAAGAGGCATGAGGATCCAGCAACAACAAAAAAAACTCACTTTGAAATGCTGTCGACATTGTTAGGCAGGTATGATTACACCAACATCCCTTATGAAAATAAAGGTTGATATGATTAGTAATTTTACATAAAACAGCTAAAAGTTTCCTCTGTTCTGTTGAAGTAAGGAAGCAGCACAGAGTTCAATTCTCTACAGCTATAGGCATGGCTTTTCTGGGTTCGCTGCAAGAATTACAGCGTCTCAGGCGGCAGAAATTGCAGGTACGATAATTTCTCAAAACTCTGTCAGTCGGTTAAAATATTTCAATTCATTAAGAGATTGTTTACTTTAAATTGCAGAGTTTCCAGGTGTTGTTCAAGTAATTCCAAATGGGATTCACAAGCTTCACACGACTAGAAGTTGGGAATTCATTGGTCTCGAACATCATTCTCCACAAAATCTGTTAACACAAAGCAACATGGGCCAAGGAACTATCATTGGTGTTATTGATTCAGGTTTTTTTTTTTTTTCCCCGGTAGCTGACACAAATTCTTTCACAGGGTCATTGAAAATTGGGTTGGTATGTAATTTTGCAGGAGTGTGGCCAGAATCCAAAAGTTTTCATGATGAAGGCATGGGGCCCGTGCCATCTCATTGGAAAGGAATATGTCAGCAGGGTGAGCACTTCAAGTCATACAATTGCAACAGAAAGATCATTGGGGCACGCTGGTTCGTAAAAGGGTTTCAGGATCAAACACATTTCAACACAACTGGAAGCAGGGAATTCATGTCGCCGCGGGATGGAGATGGCCATGGCACTCATACAGCTTCTACAGCAGCTGGTAATTTCGTTGCAAAAGCAAGCTATAAAGGACTAGCTACAGGTTTAGCAAGAGGAGGAGCACCTCTCGCTCACTTAGCCATTTATAAGGTTTGTTGGAACATTGAAGATGGAGGAGGATGCACCGACGCAGATATTCTGAAAGCATTTGACAAAGCCATACATGATGGTGTAGATATCCTATCTGTGTCAATTGGCATTAACATTCCTTTGTTCTCTTATGTCGATATGCGTAATTCAATTGCAATTGGCTCCTTTCATGCAACTTCAAAGGGAATCACAGTAGTCTGTTCAGCAACTTTAAATGGGATACCAGTGATCTGTTCTGCAGGAAATGATGGCCCTATCTCACAGACAGTTGCGAATACAGCACCTTGG
The DNA here is from genome assembly GCF_000495115.2 of Populus euphratica. Lineage (NCBI taxonomy): Eukaryota > Viridiplantae > Streptophyta > Magnoliopsida > Malpighiales > Salicaceae > Populus > Populus euphratica. The sequence continues at coordinate 21,974 of NW_011500870.1, forward strand.
CTCACCACTGTTGCAGCCTCTACAATTGACAGGGCCTTTCCAACAGCAATTATACTTGGAAACAACAAAACCCTCAGGGTAAGGTTATAATGTTGAAACAAATCAGACTAATATGGACTGTGCTAAGTTTCTTTTTGTCTTGTTGAATTCAGGGTCAATCTATTACTAAAGGTAAGCATAATCACAGATTCGTGGGCCTTACATACTCTGAGCGCATAGCTTTGAATCCAATGGTTTCGAGGTAAGATCACTCCTTTTCTGTTCTTTGAAGAGCTATTATTTTCTTCGTACATCCTGTGAGCTTTAACATTCCATATCTTCAGCCAGGATTGTCAGCCTGGAAGTCTAAATCCAACATTAGCAGCAGGAAAAATCATACTTTGTTTCTCAAAATCAGATACACAGGATATGTTTTCTGCTTCAGGATCTGTGTTTCAAGCAGGAGGCGTTGGACTTATATATGCACAATTTCACAATGATGGGATTGAGTTATGCGAGTGGATTCCATGCGTCAAAGTAGATTATGAAGTAGGGACACAGATACTTTCCTACATTAGACAAGCTAGGTAAGGACTGTGAAGAGGTCAAGGCACACACACACGAAGCTTGGTTATACGAAAATATATGACGTTCCTTTAACATCGTATGAAGGTCTCCAACTGCAAAGCTGAGTTTTCCAAAGACTGTTGTTGGCAAAAGGGTATCTCCTCGACTTGCTTCATTCTCCTCCAGAGGACCAAGTTCAATTACTCCAGAAGTTCTAAAGGTATATAAAATAAACTAAATTCGTATCCAATAAAAAATAGTCCTTAAACAGAATTACTAATAGCCAATATATGAAATCTTGAAAATAGGCAATGTTTAGTGTTCGCTTTTCATTTCAATGTGTATAATGTCATCATTATTGTCGGGTTCGTGATGGTAGCCTGACATAGCCGCACCGGGTGTGGACATCTTAGCTGCATATACACCAGCCAACAAAGACCACGGTAACTCGTATGAATTCCTATCAGGAACTTCAATGGCTTGTCCCCATGTATCAGGCATTGTAGCTCTCATTAAATCCTTGCATCCAAATTGGTCTCCTGCTGCCATAAGATCAGCTCTTGTCACAACTGGTCAGTCAAATTCAAACCTCAATTATTTAATGCATTTTACAGGTTAATAGCAAAAGTCTGACGAAATGAAACAAACTGCAGCTTCCCAAACTGGAACAGATGGAATGAAAATCTTTGAGGAGGGCTCAACAAGAAAGGAAGCAGACCCATTTGACATGGGTGGGGGACATGTCAATCCTGAAAAAGCAGCGTATCCAGGCCTTGTTTATGACACCACCACAGAGGAATATATTCAATACCTTTGCTCCATAGGCTACAGTAGTTCATCTATTACCAGGTTAACCAATACCAAAATCAATTGCATGAAAAACACCAATACTAGACTTAACCTCAATCTTCCTTCAATCACCATTCCAAACCTGAAAACAAAAGTAACAGTGACAAGAAAAGTGACAAATGTGGGAAATGTTAATTCAGTGTACAAAGCTATAGTTCAGGCTCCAATTGGCATAAGCTTGGCAGTAGAGCCTCAAACTCTAAGTTTCAACAGGATCAACAAAATTCTGTCCTTCAGAGTTACCTTCTTGTCGAGTCAGAAAGTTCAGGGAGAATATAGATTTGGGAGCCTAATATGGACTGATGGTGAGCATTTTGTTAGGAGTCCAATATCTGTACGAGCTAAAAAGACATCAGATTATTAATTTGGCCTATGTTATGAGTTGAGTTAATTTTTTTAAATAAAAAAATTAAATGTCGCTAATATTTTAGTTTTTTTCTAGTGCAAAATAAAAATTAAATTATGTGGAAATTAATCTGATATGACTAGGTTGACTTTGCATGTTCGAAAGCAATCAAGACAACTTGTAAAAACATAATTTGACTAATAAAATTTTTTAACATATCATTTTTTTTTTAAGATAACAACATATTGGATTGATTTAGATCAACTCAAGTTAACATGTAAAATTCATAACTCGGGTTATGTTACTATAATAACTTTATAGAAAACAAACTAAAATAAATTATAAAACTTAATTTTCAATTAATCAAATGTTGAAGGATAAAATTAAAAAAAAATTAATCAATTAAAAAAGGACCTTAAAAACAAACCAAGTTAACCCGTTAAATCTGCGACCCAAGTCATAAAACCAAAATAACCTTATAAAAAGCATATCAAAACAAATTAAGAAGTCTAATTTTTAATCAGTCTAATGTAGAAGGATGAGATTAAAAAAATCAATTAAAAAAAAACTCAAGTTAATCCGTCAAACTCATTACTCGAGGAATGAAACAAACATAATTTTATAGAAAAAAAAAACTTGATTTAACTTGCAAAATCCATTCCTCTGATAAATGAGAATGAGAGTTCAATTCAAAGCAAATCATAAAGCCTAATTCCCAATAAAACACAATATTAAATGATGAAATTGAAAAAAAAAATAAGTCAATTAAAAAAAATAAGTTAATTAAGTTAACTCACTAAACTCTCGACCTATATCATGAGACGTAGACAACTTGATAAAAAGCAAATCTAGTATTGAAGGACCCGTGATTCGAGTCATGAGACCAAGATAACCTCTTAGAAAAAATCAAAAAACAACTCGATTTAACTAGGATTAAAATGTCAAAACTCACACCCCTGATAATGAGACCAAAATATTCCTATAAAAAAATCAAAATATATAAGGAATTTCAATTCCCAATCAACAAAATTAAAAAAAAAATCAATTAGAAAAAATAAATAAACAACCTAAGTCCACTTAAATTAACCCATTAAGCATTATTCTCAGTTTATAAGATCAGAAAATCTAATAAAAAGCAAATAAAATAAATTATGAAGTCTAATTTCCAATTAACTCAATTTTAAAAGATGGAATTGGACAAAAAAAAGTAAATTAACACACAAAACTCAAGCCAACTAGGTTAAAACATCAAACCCACAATTCATATCATGACAGTGAGATAACTTAATAAAATACAAATCTAATATTAAAAAATAAAATTTTAAAAAAATATTTGAAAAGAAGTTAAAGAAGAAAAAAACACTTATACAAACAATATCAATATTAATATTATTATATCTTCAAATGATTAGATAAAAGATATGTTATCCATCAAATAAAAAATTAGAGTTGCTTTATGGTCTCTATTAAGACAACAAAAATATGAAGTTTCATAAGATAAATGATAAACAATGAGTTTTAATCTTCACTTTAAGTTTGAAATTGACAATGAAATGAATGTTATGATCATAGAGCTTCTTGAATCATTGATTGAGTTAAAAATTATTATTGAAAGGATTGGCATAGTTATATATCAATACCTTAATTGATAATAATGAGAGTTTTATTAATGAAAACGTTTGTTAAGATATGTGACTTGATTATATTTTATTTCTTTTACAAAGACATCAAAAGAAAAAGAGTGAAGTGAATAGTTTGTGGTGATCCTAAGTTATTGAAACGCTCAAACACCTTTTATACTTATGTATTTCTATTTTTCTATAGCTATAAGTTATAGCATGTATTGCATGTTTTTAACAGCATTTTTTAATCAAGCAAGTGATTTGAACTTGATAAACAATGATTTTAAAATGTGAAGAGATTTTCTATAAAGGTCACGATTTCATGAACTAAGTTATTAGTTATTATACATGCTGATAAAATAATTTCTCAAAAGGGGCAATTTTTCTTGATGGATCTTTAGGCTTGACTCAAACTTTTGATGTTGAAATATGTAGAAAGTCACTTCATTATGTAACATCAAATGATGTATCAAAAATAAAATTTTAAAATCAACATAAATAACTATAAAAAAGCTAAAAAGACCTGCTTTAATATTACATTGAGTCAATTTTATTTTCAAAATACAAAATAATCAAAGGATTGCATGTATTGAATGATGTATATTGGGTCTTTGACTAAGTTAATTTTCAAAATACTTTCAAAACTAGCATCCCTTTACATAGATTTCAACAATGAGATAAGAATGGACATGATATTTGAAAGCCCATTATTAGACCTCGAGGGGAAAGTGATTATTATATATATATATATATATATAATGCTTATGTAATGTATATGAATGAAGTGTTAATTTTCTATCGGATCCATAAGAATTCTAACAGACAACTTATATTTTGCTTGTAAATCTTTTAAACCCAATTGACACTTATTTGCATATTCTTAATTTGAATACTTTTATTTACTTGCATGAACCGGATGACTTTGCGAAGTCTAATCTTTAATCCATCTCCCAACAATCATATTATGGATGCCATAAGCCGAAGCTAATCTTGTAATTCATCTCCCAACAATCCTCTCACAAATGGCATTAGTCGAAGCTAATCTTGTAAATATGCTAGACTTTATTTGCATTGAACATCATATTAATTGTAATTATATTCATTAGGAGAATTTTAAATTATATAAGTGCAAATAGGAGGGAAAATCATACACCTACTCTGCCTGTCTCATGACCTCCCCTAACAAAAGATCCAATCCTAATTACTCCTCCTGAATCATAAAGAAGTTTTTGATTATGATTCCTTTAAGCCGATATTATAGAGAATCCATATTCATTCATTACTCATATGTTACTTTCTATGCATGTTCATCTTCACATAATAACATACATACATATATCATGTATATTCTCAGAGTTAGTATCTCAATATGCAAGTGTTCATATAACTCAATTTTTTTATATTCTTGCATATAGTATTCACATGAAAGTCTACTATTACTGTCTAACTTTGAATTGTTACTGTCCAACTATTACTATCTAAACATTGAACTATTATTGTTCAGACATTGAACTATTACTGTCCAATTGTTACTGTTCAATCATTATTGTCTACATATTAAACTGTTACTGTCTACCTACTACTGTCCAACTATTATTGTCTAGACATTGAACTATTATTGTCTAACAGTTATTGTCTGAACACTCATCATATTTTTTAACTATATCTATAGTTCTAGAACTCCATTTTAAATGAGATTAATCTCTTTGGAAAGTTAAGTTACGAGGATACAAATTTTCTGAAGAAAAGAGAACCCAGTTCTGCCTCTAAAATAGTCAAAATTGTTCATCAACTAATCGGTCCTACTACCTTATAGAATCAATCATGACTCAGTCTTGATTGGTAATCCATAACTAGAGTTTTGCATCTCTAAATTGAGTAAGACTAGTTTTTTTAGTTATATAATATCTAAATCTATAATTTCTATAAGGAACTCGATCCTAATTCCCTCATTCTCCTACCCGAAATCTCACCAAAAGTCAGGGATGAATCTATCAAGATTCGTCACCCCCTTCTCTTCACACAATACTTTCATAAACTACATACCATACATGAATTAACTTAATTTTAACAACAAAGACTTTTCCTCAAATTCATGTCTAAGCACCCTAACCTATAATTCATTATCAAAGCATCAATTCATTATCGAATTTGAAATGAATTTTTAAGATCATATTTAGAACACCTTACTGGTATGAATTAAGATTTTGATCTTTAACTAGTTGATGATTTTCAACTCCCTTCTTTCTTTTCTTCGTGTTCAATTTTCTTGTTAATCTCTTGTACACCAGTGTTTATTTCATTTATAAGCCCTTAATCTTGGATGGGTTCTTGAAATTCTAGTGTTTTTCTCTTGATTTTACAAGAATGGATACAAAACTCCCTATTTTTTTTCTTTATAGTACCTGCAGATTATTAGTGATAAGAGAGTATTTATACTCTATAATTTTTTTATTTATATTTAGGTCCTATTTTCTTTAAGTGCATTATTCTCTTCAATTAAATCAAACCCTCAACATTACCAGGTTTATTATAATGTCTCTAATTATTTTATCAGAAAAATTATATTTAAATTTTTTTAAAAAAATTATTTAATCATATTTATGAATTTCTTCACTTTTATTTATTTATTTATTTTCCTAGGGTTTACGTAAAAAGATATAAAATAAATAGAAAACAAGATCTAAAATAACTAGAAAATAATGGCAAATCCTTAATAGTAAATTTTAATTCTTATTTGGAGGCTTTATCGACCTTAAATGGCTATAAAAATTCAATATTATAGGAAATAGTGCTTCTAAAATCTTCTAGTACACTTTTAGTTTATCTAAAGGCCAAATTGAATGGTATGTCCACTAACATAAGATTATCTAAAGGCTTTATCCAAATGCTTCACTTTAAAAACATTAAAAGTCTTCAAATCACGATTCTTGAATGAATTGCATTGATGTTGTTGATGATCAGTAGAGTTATGAGATTATAATCTGCTCTTTTTATGCTCTCTAAAAAAAAGAGTTATTTAAATGTCTTTCCCCGGCCACTCTTTATTATTTTAGTTACTAAAGAGTCTCATCATTAAAAGATGTGTTAGCATCTTTATGCTCCATTGACCTATGACATGCTAATATCATATGTTTAGCCAACATAGATAAAGTATATCAAGAATTAGTCCTTGTAACACAGTTGGTCTTGATAAAAGCATTATTAGTTGTCAATGGTTTGTTCCACACCAATCTTTTTCTCACATTATTCTCATTCTGTAGACTCCTTTTCTTCGCTTCCTTCACAATAAATTAGGATAAGAAACAACAAAGTTTTACCTTTATTTGTTTCAATATGAACAACTCCCCCCTCTCTTTTAGGTGTTCACCAAAAATGTTTTTTGGCTCTTCTAGGTGTTCACCAAAAATGTTTTTTGGTTATCCTAATAAAATGCTATTTCTTTATGGTGGAGCCCTATAATAGGCTTTTGAAATCATTCACAATGATTGTTAATGGTTTGTTTCACACCAATCTTTTTCTCACATTATTCTCATTCTTTAGACTCCTTTTCTTCGCTTCCTTCGTAATAAATTAGGATAAGAAACAACAAAGTTTTACCTTTATTTGTTTCAATATGAACAACTCCCCCCTTTCTTCTAGGTGTTCACCAAAAATGTTTTTTGGTTATCCTAATAAAATGTTATTTCTTTATGGTGGAGCCCTATAATAGGCTTTTGAAATCATTCACAGTGATTGTAAACATAGGATGTCGTAGATGGACAATTGCAATCCATTAAGGTATTTTCCCACAAGTTGGTAGAAATTATTGGTATATTTATTAATAGTCCTCGTTGCCTTCTTGTGTGGAGTTATTGGTATAGAGTCTAAATGTACTTGAAAAGAAGGAAATATTTTTTCATTTTCTTTTTCATCTTTTTTCAGTCACTAATCGTTTGTTTCTCTTACCTCTTTTAAGTTCTTTTGAAATATTCTCATAAAAAAAAAAGGGAAGCTCTCCTTTTCAATTTGATGGCAATTAGTTTCGCCCTTGTTAGACTTCCTTATACCAAAAAAAAAAAACCCTTCTCTGCAACCTATCAATAAACTCCTCCACCTATAAGGTTCTTATAAATTTAGAGAGTTTTATCTAAAACCCTAAGTCTCCACGAAGCTCGTCTTAATCAAGAGGTTGTCTTCTCTATTCTCGCCTGTGAAATGGATTTATAAGACTAGCTATAAATCTGTAATCACTATGATCTTTACAATCCTTTATGAACTTATCCTCCACCATAGACATGTTATTTTCTACAAACTCTAACCATACTGACTCAATAACACAATAAAACATGATCAGGAATTATTAGACTCAGATATCAATTGATTAACTGAACTTAAAGAATGAAAATCAAACAATAAGGAATGAAAATTTTTCAGATGAAGGAATCCTATAGAAATGTAATTCGTAGTTTTACTATTTAGTAATTCTATTCTAATAATCATAATAATCAAAACTCCATATTACAACTCTTAAGGTTGTTTATATACTAGAAAAAAATATCATAAATAAAGTTGAAAGAATTATTAGAAAGTTCCAAACTAAATAGAAAAAAAAAATCCTAAAATAACTAGGAAAATACAAAATATTAAAAGTAGTAACTTTTGTGCCTTATTTGAGGGCTTTATCAACCTCATAAGGCTACAAAAGTTTAACTATATAAGAAACAAAGTTTTTAATATGCTCTAATAAAATTATAACTCGATTTAATAATTAAATTAAAAGTTATACTGATTAATATAAAATTATGCACATAAAATAAAACATTTATATCAATTAGTCACCCTAATAGTTTTTTTTTTCAATTAATGTGTTAGAACAATCAATTTTGTCAATTTTGTGTGATGAGATGAATGGCAATTAGTAATTCAACTCAAACTTATGATCAAAATCATCAAGTTTCTAGTCACTCAATCAAACTAGGTATCATCAAGTTTTTGAATCCCTCAATCAAACCAGCCTTGGTTTAACAAATATTATTGTATGCCTCATCATTAACAATGAAAACTTGACAATTTTCATTCTTTATATGGTAAATGTCAAGTGAGAGCACAATTTCCAATTTCCATGGAGGTCGTGCATCATTGTTTCGGTTTCCTCTCACATTGCTATTGCTAAAACAATGTAAAAAGAAGGAGGAGAAGATTAAGTAACAAATTAATTTAATTGCAAGCATCTATTTATTTTCCCAATTTTACAATGAGTCAAGATGTGACGTGACTAAAATGTATTGATTCCAATTCAAGTTAGAAAACGCACATAGTGACTGTTTTGTATTTTATTTTTAATATTGAAGTATATTTTAAGAATATAATTATTTTAAAAAATTCTAAATTAGTTCTTTTAAGTTTTTTTATAAATTTAATCTGATTAAAAATAAAAAAATATACATTCTTACGATAAAAGCATTTAAAAAAAATTATTCTACCGTGCAATACTAAACATTATTCGTGCAAATCATGGTGTCATGTCGGTCTTTTGCTGAAGTTGTTTATTAATCATCACTCACTTTGACACGTTAGATTGAAAGATCATAATTCCAAAAGGCCACTCTAATCACTGAAAACAAATAGTGGATGCTCTAACAAGTCATTGAAACTTGGGTTGGATGAAATTATTCGTTGCCAGTTTGGCTATTATGATTTAAATAATAATAGATTTAAAAAAATATAAATCTTATACCTATTTATTTGTAGTGTATAATGCTATAAAAAAAGTATTTTTTTTCTTATTTTATCTATCTATATATTTTTTTATCTTCTAGCATATTTGATTTTTATTTTTTTATTGCTCATTTTTAATTTTTTATTATTATTCTCTCAATTTATTGTAGTATTCAATTCCATCCCTTATTGTATTATTTCAATTAGTTTTTATATTATATTAGAATTTTATTTTTTTTAATTGATATTTTTTTATTATTTTTATAATTAATTTTATTTTTTAATTTCATCTTTTATTGTATTATTTCATTTAATTTTCAAGTCAAGTTTAATCTTCATTCGTTTATTTATTGTGTGGTTTATTTTTTAACTATATATATTTGAGAATTTTACTTTATGAGTTTTGTAAGTCTACCTTCTATAAAATAATATATTCTTATAAGTGAGGTTATGAATTTCAAATATTAGCTTGACTTGACTTTAATATTTTTTATAAGTTTTTTAAAAAATATATTTTATTTTATCATTTAATATTAAATTATTGAACCTTTAATTTTATGATTTTATCTTTTTTATGAGAATATCTTTATTTTATATTTTAAGTAATAGATTAATTTAATTAATTTTAGTTAACTTGAATTATTTTTTAATATTTTAATATTTTTTTTTTAATTTTATCTTTCACCTTCCAACTTTGAAAGTTAACATTTTTTATTTTATTTATTTATTTATTTTATACAAGGTTGTCTCATCCTCACAAGTCATCAACCATTTTTGCTTGTCAATTAGAATAAGGTGTTTTTTTAATTCTTTTTTAAAATTGAGTTAGGTATTTTTTTTTGTCCTTGGATTTTTATTGGAGGTTTTTATTTAATTTTTGTATTATTATCAAATAAAAAATTAGTGATTTTTTTATTGTTATTGATTTTTTATATAATTATAGTATTAAATTAATCAAATTTGTTTAACTTATTCAAATGAATGACTCGGATTCTAATTTTTTCTAAATCTTTTAGAAGTGCTATCATTATCTAATTATTATTTTTATATTAGAAATTTTTTTAAGTTTAACCATGCCATAACGTAGAACACTTACGTACTTTAAAGACTAATGATGGGGGGTTGGACGAGTCTACAACGCAACCCCCACCAGGTCGCCACTTGTGAAAAAAGTCATCAAGGAATAGCCTTAGTAATTTGTATTTATTAATTGCCAAGGAAGCTTCTAACTCCTATGGCCCTGTAGTAGGTGCCTATGATGGCAGTAAAAGCTTCCCAAACTGGCGGGGTAAAATATTTTTAATTATAATTTTTTAAATATATATTTTAAAAAATATAATTTTAATTAAAATTACCATAAAATAAATTTTTACATATAAAATAAAAAAACTAAACAATTTTTTCACGTGATGAGATAAAAAAACAAAAGTCATCACGAAACTAAACACAGTGCCTCAAGAGCGTGGCCAGAATCCAGAAGTTTTCGTTGGCATTTGTCCTGTGCCACCTGGTTTGAAAGGAACATGCCTGCTCGGAGAGAACTTCAACTCTTCCGA
>NW_011500870.1:34326-39381 GCF_000495115.2 Populus euphratica
AGTTAAGGAGTTATTGATACTTCAAGTACAAAATGATGATATAAAACCATGATAAAAATGCACTTTTAAGTACTAATCATCTTCTCCAACTTTTAAAAACCCAAAAAAAAAAGGAAAAATTGTTCAAAACATTATTAATGGACATGTTTGAATTTCAATTAAAACTTTGTTAGAATTTATTCTTCAACGAAAAAAGAAATTTTTTTATTATTATCTTAATCAATAATTTATTTTTACTATTTAGGTTATATGTTTTTTTCTAAGAGGGGCAAAAAAGATTAAAAAAAAGATGATAAAGAAAAAAGTCTTCCAAATTAAGAAGATGTGATGGTTTTAAAGGGATTTCAGACATGTACATGTCTCAAGTGCTTTATATAAAACTTATATTAGCATATAATGTCGAAGCATTTCATGCAGCAATCACAGTCTAAGGAAGAGAATCGAAACAGGGAGATTCTTAATCCAATTATCATGCACACTGGTGGATCTATTCAGTTTATTTCGCATGCGAAATAAATGATAAAATTTCTTTTTATCACATCCATTTTTTTATAAATTGTTGTTTTATATGAAAATGTTTAACTAACTAACTAACTAACTAACTAACTATATATATATATATATGTATGTATGTATGTATGTATGTATGTATGTATGTATGTATGTATGTATGTATGTATGTATGTAAACTATGGTTCTTGAATGCAAGCCAAAACCAATGAAGCTTTTTGTAAAAACTCACATTCAAACTGATAATTGTCGAAAAAATGTATAGCGGCTCATGTATAATTGAGCTCCAAAGTTGATAATATTTTGTATGTTTCTGCATTTAATTAGTTGTCATTCCTTATTAGTCTCTGATTTATAAGAGACCCCTAATGTATCATGTATATATATTGAACATAATCAATACAACTACATATTCTGCATGAATAGCTTTTTGTTATATGGTATCAGAGTAGGCTACGACCTAACCCTATTTTTTTCTTCAACGCATCTATTTGTTGCGTCTCTACCATGCCTCTATTTTTTTTCTCTTTTAAAAAGCATGGCTGTAAATGATATTGAATTCTTCAGTTTTGGTGATTCATCCTCTACTGTTCCTAGTACCTTTGGTTCTCCATTATTCCTTCACCACTCAGATCACCCTGATCTACTTCTTGTTTCAAAATGACTGAATGGTGACAACTACAATTCTTGGCACCATGCTATGAAAATTTCTTAAGTACAAAAAATAAGACAAGTTTTATTATTGGTAAAATCAAAGAACCCTATAAGGCTTTAAACTCTAAATAACACAACTTTTGGCAGCGCTGCAATGACATGGTGCTTTCATGGATCCTAAATTCTCTTGATCCAAAGCTAGCCAATTCTTCCTTTTTATACAACACCCCTCATGCTATATGGGAAGACCTTTGTGAAAGATTTTCTTTTGGGAACGCTCCTAGTATTTTTCAGGTTCAACAGGACATCTACAGGATTGAGCACGGTCAGATGTCAGTTGCAGCATATTACACAAAATTAAAGGGTTTATATGATGAGCTTGTATCCTTTAATTCAGAAACATGTACCTGTGGTGTACAGAATGATCGAACCAAGCTTATATAGTTTCTCATGGGGCTCAACGAGACATATTCAGGCGCAAGAGGTCAGATTTTACTAATGAACCTTTTATCATCAATTTGTCAAGCTTATGCCTTAGTTGTGCAAGAAGAAAAACAACGAGAGTTAGGGGTTGCTATCACCATGCCATCAAATACAACAACTATGGTTGTGCGTGGAAATTACAATATACCTAAGGGTCGAAAAAATAATCAAGTTCATGGAAATCAATCAAATAATTCACGTAATAAAGACCCTTTTTCAGTGCACTTACTATGATGATATGTATCACAAGAAAGCAACCTGCTACAAATTAATTAGCTACCCTCTTGGTCATCCAAAAGGTAAAGAAAAGGCACAACACCAGTGCCAGGGCTATGACAGGCATAACTCAAACTCAACACCTGGTAACCCCTCTACAAATCAAGTGGATTTTAATCCCACTTTTCAGGAACTCTATATCTCTCTACCCAACTTAACCAAGGATCAATATGTTCAGATACTTAGTGTTTTGACCACCAAGCCTGTCACTCCATAGGCTAATGTTATTGCTGCTTCAACCTTCAAACATACATCAAGTTTATTACCGGTTGCTTACAATTGTTGGATATTTGATAGTGGGGCAACCCACTATATTACTCCTTCTCCTACATCATTAAAGAATGTCAACAAGAATCTATCTTTGGCACATGTTTCCTTACTTACTGGAGATATGGCTAGAATTACTGTGACTCGCTCAATTCAATTTAACAATTCTTTTTTAATTGAATAATTTCCTGTGTGTCAAGCTTTAAAGTTAATCTTATGTCTGTTGGCAAGACAACTAATGATTTACATTGCTTAGTGACTTTTTTTTCAATCTTGTTGTATTTTACAGGACTTGGCTACAAGGACAATGATTGGTATGAGTAAACAACGTGATGACCTGTATTACCTTATGGTGTTGGCTTCAACTCCTCCTTCTTCTTGTTTTGCTTGCAATTTAATCATCTCATTTGATTTTTAGCATCGCCTATTAGGACACCCTTCATCTACTTATTTATAATTTTTAGTTGATAATTCGCTTAAATTCAATTTTGATTCCAGTCCTAAATGTGATATTTGTCCATTGGCAAAACAAAATCATCACCCTTTTCCTTCTAGTTCAATTTCAACTTCCAAGTATTTTCCTCTTATTCATAGTGATATTTGGGGTCATTATAAAACCCTTTCTCTTTCTGGTGCTTTTTATTTTTTAACCACTGTTGATGATTTTTCTTGCTTTATATGGGTTTTTTTAATACGTAACAAGAGTGTAACACAAACTCTACTCCATTAGTTTGTGCATTTTATTAACACTTAATTCAATACAAAGGTTCAACAACTCTGTTCTAATAATAGGGCGGAATTTCTTTCATTAAATTTTCTTTTCTTGAGGAAGGTGTTCTTTTTCAACACTCTTATGTTTATACACCTTAGCAAAATAGTGTCGTTGAGTGCAAACATAGACACATCCTTAAAACTGCTCGTGCTCTTCGCTTTCAATCTCATTTACCCATTACTTTCTAGGGAGAATGTATTTTTACACCCGTCCATATTATTAATCACCTTTCTACTTTGTTGCTTCACAAAAAAACACCCTTTGAGATTCTTTACAACAAACTTCCTGATTATTCTCATATGCGAGTTTTTGGTTGTGTTACTTTTGCAACCATAGTCAATCCATCCTTCATATTTTCTCCCCGTGCCATAAAATGCATTTTTCTTGGTTACCCTATGGGACAAAAAGCTTGCAAACTTTACGATATTGCAACTCAGAAAATTTTCACTAATTAGGATGTGATCTTTCTTAAGGATACATTTCATCATTCACCACAAGTCAACCCCACAGCATACCATCCATCAGCCCTGCCCATTCCTCTTCCTATTGTGTTTGATTCTTTTTCCTATCTTCCTCCCTCATCAGCCATCATCGATCCTTTTGATCCCCCTATGTCCTCTTCACTCGTACCTACCAACTCAATACCCTCTCTTCCTGAATTACCTTCCTCTACTCCATTAATTCCTCCGGCTGCACAACAACCAGCTATTTAGCCAAATGACCCTGTCCTTCTTGACCCTATTCTACTTATTCCTGATCAGCCACTTCACTGTTCTCAACACACTAGAGAAGCCAACGTCTGCCTTAAGGATTATGTTTGCTCGTAGGTAATTCTAGCTCCATACCAATTATTTTTAGCCTCGTCCACATCTACACCAAGTACAAAATATCCTCTCTGTTATTTTATCTCTTATAATTGGTATTGTCCTCCAAATCTCTGCTATGTTGCCAATATTAGTCATGATGAGGAACCCCCTTTATATTTTTATAAAGACAATCAATACTCAATTTGCTCAAATCATAACAAATTTTAAAGATACTCTTATAAAATTTACAGTTGCTCTCAATTTTCAAGAGAAAGGTAAGTTTCCATCTCAACCATAGCAAAATCTCAGTGGGCAATACAATACAAATGCAAGTAGTTTTAGAAGCCAACACATGGATTAAGTCAAATTAGTCATCACTTTTCGTAGTGGTAAGGTTATTCAAAAATCAATTCTTGAACCTTATGAGAAAGGTGATGAATCAATCTCTGAGGGTAAGGAAGGGATTGAATCTAAACATTACAAATAAAAGACTGATTCCCCACCAGCACTTTCATTTTCTCATGTCATGGCCAATCAGGAAGAAATCGAGGATGAAAAATGCACCAAAAATATTGTCACAGATCATTTATCAAAATTGAGAATAAATTTTACATCCAACATCACACCAATTGATTATTACTTTCCTGATGAATCTTTACTTTCTCTTAATTCAATGCTATGGTTTGCTAAAAATATTAATTTTCTTGCTTCAAGATTTTTACCAACTAATTTAGATAACCAAGACAAAAGAAAGTTTTTGAGTGGCGTGCAAAACTTTTATTAGGATAACTCTTACTTATTCAAATATTGCCTTGATTAAATATTTCAAAGATGCATTTTTAACAATGAGGTAAGTAGTGTCATTTAATTTTTTCGCTCTAAGGCATATAAGGATCATTTCTTGTAAAAAAAAGACTGTAAAAATCTTAAAAAGTGGATTTTACTAGCCCATCATGTTCAATGACTCGCATGCATTCCATAAAACCTGTAAAAACTGTCAAAAGGTGAGATTTATTTCAAAACATAAAGTATTTAGATAATCTTATATTGACTTTTAAGTTTCATCATAGTAAAGATATGCATCATGCAATTCATGACTTATGATCCTATTTTCATAAAGAACATGCTCAACATAGTCTTGGGAATCTATATTTGTTAATTTTTAAGAAAACTAGATAGAAGCCTATACCCGACCCATAGAGGGCATTTCAGCCGTTCTTAGACGTAAAACCAAGGAAATATGTGAGCCACAATCACAACTACTTGTACACACACATGTTTTTTTTT
>NW_011500870.1:40473-41397 GCF_000495115.2 Populus euphratica
ACTTATTTAACATGTATTCTTAAACCTTAATTTACACACACACACTTTAACATATGATTGTGGGTTGCATATTGGATTATTACATTATTTATGTTCTTTTGTTAAAGGTAACAACTAAGAAAAATGGGTAGTATATAAATTGCAAAAACAAAAATCAAAAACAAAAAAAAAACTAAAAAAAATAATGATAATAAAAACATAGATAAGTTTGGTTTTGTAGCCTCCCTAACCTAAGCAATTAAGCCCGAAGGGGTGTTTTAACACCTAATACCCTAAAGTCAACTAACTTGGGAGCTATTGATCCAGCATTTATTATATGGGTTGAGGAGAAAAGCTTAAGGGAATCAAGCAATGCACTATCTACTTATCACTATCTGCAACCCGAGTTACTAAACTCGTAAGGGTGTCTTAACATTTAATGCTCTAAGACCAACTGATTTGGAGGTCATTAGCTGAAAGCTTGTTACATGGGTTAAAGATGGATTGTATTTTTAAGTTATATATATATTAATAAAAAAAATATAAAAAAATAAAAATATAATAATCCCTAACTTTTGTTTTCTTTCAAGTAAAGCCCTGTTTATACATTGAGCATAAAAGGAATTTTTATTAATATCTTGTTTAAAATGTATTGAGTTGATATATAAATTTAATGAGAGTTTGTTTATCTGAATAGATTAATGGAAGTTGAATGATGAATGCCTTGCTTTATGGAATTTGCAAATTTTGTTTCTATTTTAATGCTTTGATTATAAGGGACTAGTAATAAGCTGGTCAGGGGATATGATTAGTACTTAAAAGTGCATTTTTATCATGGTTTTATATCATCATTTTGCACTTGAAGTATCAATAACTCCTTAACCAAAGCATATTTTATAATAATATATCTAATAATATAAGATACATTTAATTTGTGGTAAATGT
>NW_011500870.1:41744-41894 GCF_000495115.2 Populus euphratica
GGAACTTGATTTGTTGTTAACATAAGTTATAATTATGAATACCTGACAATATTTACAAGTATTAGCATTATTCGAGTAAGATAACAAATGTAATCATGTTAACAACTTATAATCAGATTGTAACCTCCTTTATGTATGGTTTCTAATTGA
>NW_011500870.1:42031-54617 GCF_000495115.2 Populus euphratica
CTATTATTATTATTATTACTATTATTATTACTATTACTATTATTATTGTTGTTGTTAATAATTTATACAATTAACTTCCCTGTGGTTCGATCGTGGTCTTGCCAGATTATTTATTAGTTTGACACTTATGCACTTGAGAGAAGACATCAATCTTTTGATCATATCAACATTGCTATGACTAATCCTAAGTGGTAGGAAGCTATGAATTCTGAGCTTCACTCTCTGATTGATAATTAAACATGGAGTCTCATTTCTTTGCCTCCGGGTAAATGCCCGATCAGTTGTAAATGGGTGTATCGTATCAAGCGCAAGGTTGACGGGTCTATTGAGTGCTATAAAGCTCATCTTGTTGCTCGAGGTTTCATATGGATTGCTGGAATTGATTATCATGATATCTTTTCCCCTACTGTAAAAATGGTCACCGTCTGCTGCCTCCTTGTTGTTGTTACCAGCCTGAACTGGCCTTTACATCAATTAGACGTCAATAATGCTTTCTTAAATTGTGATTTATTAGAAGAAATATATATATCTCCTCATCCTAGTTTTCGATGACAGGGAGAGAACATTGTGTATCGCCTTCACAAGTTGTATGGCCTTAAACAAGCCTCTCGATAATGGTTTTCTAAGTTCACAGAAGATGTTGTTACTGCTGGGTTTTTATAATCAAAAGCCAACTACTCCTTGTTTATAAAAAAAGATGGAACATCTCTTACTATCCTACTGATTTATGTGGATGACATTTTGATAACTGGAAACAATATTAAATACATCAAATGTTTAAAACAGTTCCTTCATACTCATTTCTGCATCAAAAACCTTAGTGATCTGAAATTCTTCC
Source organism: Populus euphratica (assembly GCF_000495115.2). Lineage (NCBI taxonomy): Eukaryota > Viridiplantae > Streptophyta > Magnoliopsida > Malpighiales > Salicaceae > Populus > Populus euphratica. Next base: position 42,870 of record NW_011500870.1, read on the forward strand.
TAGGCATTGAAATAGCTCGTTCCAAGAAAGGCATTTACATTTTCTAGTGCAAATATGCTTTGGAAATTATCAAAAGCAGTGGATACATGGGTGCTAAGCCGGTTGAATTTCCTATGGAAGAATGCAGACTTTCAAATATAAGAGAATTGCTCAAAGATCCTTGTGTATACCAACATCTAGTTGGTCGATTGATTTACTCAACCATCACTAGACCTGATATCATATATTCAGTTCACATTCTCAACCTATTCATGCATGAACCACATCAACCTCATATGGTTGCTACTCTTTGAGTTGTTTGCTATTTAAAATCAGCTCCTTATCAATGTTTGCTTCTTCATTCAAATAACACATCAGACTTAAGGGCATTTTGTGACTTTTATAGGGCGGGTTGTCCTGTCACTCACCGTTTCACTATTGGGTATTGTGTAGTCCTTAAAAATTCCTTAATTTTATAGAGAACAAAAAGACAAAAGATAATTTCTTTATCAAGTGCGAAAGCTGAATACAGAGTAATGGCAGGTACATGTGGTGAGCTTACTAGGTTAAGACATTTATTAACAGATTTGCATATGCCAGTTTTAGATCTTGTTACTTTTTATTATGATAATCAAGTCATATTACACAATGCAAAAAATCTTGTGTTTCATAAGATAACTCAGCATATTGAAATGGATTGCCATTTTATTTGGGACAAAATTTTATGAGGTGAACTTGTTACTCGATATGTGATTTCTTCACAACAATTAGCAGATGTGTTTACAAAAGCTTTGGGAAAAGAAAAGTTCAAGCAGCTCATATACAAGTTGGGAGTTATTGATATTCACTCTCCAACTAGAGGGGGAGTGTTGGAAATTATATTGACAGTGTTTTGATATAAATAGGAAAGCTATATCTTAAGATAATTAGGAAAGATATGTTTGAATATTTTGTATTTATCTGTATTCAATTAGTTGTCATTTCTTATCAATCTTTGATTTATAAGTGACCCCTAATGTATCCTGTATATATATTGAACATAATAAATACAACTACATATTCCACTTGAATAGCTTTTTCTTATAACAGGAGAGATACAAGAACAATCCTTTAACCTATCTAGAACTTGATTTGGATTTGTAGTTGGAAGCATAATCGTTTGGCAAACTTTAAAGAAATTGGATTTACGGTATCTCAAACACTACGATTGAAGAGTTGCAGATGACCTATAATGTTTCAACCATTAGATGTTCGCAATCAATTTTCATCACTCAATCTTCAAAGTTCCAAGCAATTTTAAACTAATAAGTTAAAGCTTGGATGACCTATATTATTGTTGAAATAGAATGACTTAGTGTTGAAATGAATGGACTCTGGTGATTGTACATAGAGCTAAAATCAAATATGAATGATACATGTTATTAACCTTATCTCATCTCCCCTTCGGTCTTAATGAAGACCTACCTACTCTTCCTCCTTCAACCACTCTCTTTTAGATGAATTGCATTTAAATTGATAAATTTTTAAATTTATAATAAAGTTTTAATTTTTTATTTTATTTTATTTTATACTTTTTTTATACATGTTTTTAACAACTAAAAAAATTATTGATGAACTTTCTTCGATAATATAAAAATAAATTACTAATTTGATTACAAACAGTCTTTTTTATTGGTGTTGTGCCATCTTTACAGATAAAAATACCAACAAATTGATGCCAATAAATGTTTTTTTGTTTGGCATATTTTTTTGTCTATAAATCTACTTATGATAATTTTACTAACAAGATAATCAATATAATAAAATCATCAACAATAAAAAAAGATTTACAAATAGTAACTGTTTGTGATCTTGTTGGTAAAATTATTCTAGGGAATCAGTATCTAAACACCAACAGAATAGTCTGTCGGTAAAGTGCAACATTTTAGTTGTGATTTTGGTATGTATGCTAGAAAATATTTTTTTAATTTTTTTTGTATGATTTAAATATTTATCTAGAATGTATGCTAGTATTTTAGTTATGATTATAAGTTTACCATGCTCTAGAAGTTTATTTCCATACTTGGTAAGAGATATTGTGCCGGTTCATTTGATTTGAGATATAATTGACCTTTGTGTAAAATAAACACGGAACTCAAGCCTGAAAATAATTTAGTATGGAGGAGGAAATAAAAAATTGAAAATCAGATAGGCTGAGAAAGAAAGAGAGTAATATCCAAGATGCATAAATTAGATCAAAGAAAATAATTATTTTACAGATGGAGAGAAATTTTGGGATAGTCCCAAATATGTAACATATATATGGTTTTGCTACTTCAGATAAACTTGTTCATCCATAAGAGAATCTTGAAAAGCAAGTAAATACATTGCAGCAGCTCCCATCTTCTTTGGAAACAGCATGGACCTGCAGGTTGGGCAGGTGACATGAGCTTGATCCACCCAACTATCTAGGCATTTTAGATGAAACACATGAGAGCAGTTGCATGGTTCTCTGACTTCATCTCTTCCTTCTATACAGTCCAGGCAGACAGGACATATTCTCTCTTGATCATCTTCAAGTTTCCCTGATCTTTCAAGTAAACTGCTGTACGCTATCACTTTAAGTTTCTTCTTGATCAGTCTTGCAAGAGTGGAAACTGGGACTGAAATTGGTGATGGACAAAGTTCATCCATTAAAAGAACATAACCCTCTGTGGTATCTTGATCTTGACCGGAATTGTAAAGCAGTTGAGGTGGCTTGAACATACGTAGAATGGTTAGAGTCAATAGAAACACCAACTTGATGAAAGTGAGAAGCTCTACCAGGAATTTGAAACAAAAACATTTTGGCATCTGCACTGCAACAAGGCTGGGAATCCCCATTTTTGTGACTGTATGTGCGCGTGCGTGTATGTGAAGGAGGGAGGGAGGTAGAGGGAGATATGAAGTTGAAGAAATGGTGGAAGCCACTAGTTATGGTAGGGTTGATAATGAAAGGCAACTTAACCTAAGAAACAACATTCAAGTAGAACATTAGTGGGTGTCCTACACAAAGAAGTTAGGAGAGCGACAACTGCATGTGTGGATTTGCTAATTATCATGTCAATATTGACAAGTTTTGAACAATTTTTATACATTAATATTAAATCTTTTTTCGAGGTCATCACATTTCATGAAGGAATTAATAAGAAATTGTTTATGTTCTTAATTGAAGTCTCTCTCTCTCTCTCTCTCTAAAATTTAGCACAAATTTTGAACGCCAATATCACTTTCAAATTGACGTATGATGCCACATAAATCAAATAACAAAAAGCGATGTTGGTTGAGTGATAATATGATACACCATGTTGGAGTTGACATGAGTGATAAAACAACATTTTCAATTGGAGAGTGAAAGAGAAGTATTGAAGGCCATATGGAATTTATTTAATGGTTTATTGTTAGCCACACAATGTAGAAATTTCAAACACATTGAGTTTCCCCGTAAAAGATTGAAGAATATATGTGTTTTTCATTGTATAATTTTTGGGTTGTAATTTGAAAAAATAAGTTTTAGAAAATTATAAATTATAGTTTTTTTTAACTAAGATTTTTTATAAAAAAATGATTGTAATATATTAATAAAATACTTTTAAAATTGTAATTAAAATAAAATACTAGAGTTTGGATGTAAAAAATATTAATTTGAAGAAAAAATTTTAAATTTTGATAAAAAACAACTTCAGCTTTAATGCTAAACGAACACTATATCTTCATCTTTATCTTTTTAAATAAATATGTTTATGTTTTCATTCTTTCTATTTCTTTTTATGTCCTAATAAGCTATCTAAAAGCATCTCCCTAGGTACATGTTATTTTCAATCAACATTAACTACACACCTTTGCGTGGAAAAATTAGTATTCCTTCACAAAAAGTAGCTTCTTTTGTAATTCCTTGTTAACTTTCATAATGTTTTTTTAATTTTACCTTAAAATTATTAAATTAAAGATAAATTTGAGTTAATTTATTAATAAAGAGTGACATTAAATAAAGGATCAGAATGAAAAACATGAAAGGAATAAGTAGTTTTAATAAAGTTTGTGTGAAATGTAAATTTTAATCCTTAAACTTTTCTAATTATAAATATATAGTCCCTTTAATTTTAAAAAAATTAAGAATAAAGTCAATTTTGATCCCATTTTTTTTTTGTTTCCAGTTTGAGAGAGAAAAGAAAAAATAGTTAGATTCTAGCAGGAAATAGAGAAAGTCATTGTTTGCTATTAACGTCATGAAAAGGGATTATTTTGATATTAATAAGTTTTTTAGGTAAAAAGAGTTTATCTTAGGTGTTTTTTCTCTTGAAATTGCCTTGTATGGTTTTGAAGTATTTAAGGTTTTTTTGGTTATTTAAATTGAAATATGGTTGAAAATAATATTTTTTTTAGTATGAAACATCATAACCTAATTTTTCAACAATTAGAAATCATCAAAATTTAGACAAGTTGATTTTAATAAAAAAGATATTAAGGGATGGATGATAGGTTGTCCGTCTCTTAAGTGAATTAAAAATTAATAATAAGACCTGGTCACGTGAGTTGTGGGCTGCTCTAGACTTGCATATCCGAGTCTTTTTTTTTAGGCCCTTGTTCTCTAGGCTAACTCATATTTTACCCATCAAAATTCAATTTTTTTTTATATATTTTTTTCTTGCTTAATTTTTTTTTCACTTTCATAGCTTAATGTTTTGTTAATTATTAATTAAGTAATGTAATTTATTTTGGTTTGGTATTTATATCTAGCTACCTCAATATTTAGTTAGTTATCAATTTTATAAGTGTCTAGTTTAAATAAAAAAATTATTGAAAAAAATCTTTTTTAGTTCAAATAAGTTTATGATATTCAGCACGAATGTGACTGATTAACTGATTAAAAATTAAATTTTGTAATATTTTTGTATGAATAATTATCAGTTTATTTGATTAAATATATGTGAACTTTTTAATTTTTAATTAATATTTTTTATATTTAAAAAATGTTATTGTATTGAAAAAAAAAAAAAAAGGAACCTGCAAAGCAGAAGTTACATGACACTACACATTGTTGCTGCAATTATTATGATGGGCGTTTTTTCAATCTATGAAAAGCCTAAAAGCCAGTTCTGAAAGCTCGAGGATTGTCTCAGGCCGGATTCGAGTCTAAATCACATTGGTTTAGAGGCCTTCGGCATTTGTATACAATTTTTGGACTCAATGGAGATCAGGCTAGTTAGAGAAAAACCAGAAGTTGCAGACAGGAAACAAGAAGCTCAGCCCAAACAGAAATTGAAGATAGAAAGAAGGACATGACAAGTTTATCCACAACATTTGTTCTTTCAACCCTGCTCTCCTTCATCACTCATTCTCTCTTCAACAATGGCTTCTTCTTCTCTCTCAACCCATTATCACTTCATTTCTCCTCTTTCTCCTTCTTCAAAGAACAATGCTAACATCAAGCTTTCCTCTTCTCTTTTTGCTTCTCCCATTAGCTTATCTTCAAACCCCAATATTTCTCTTCAATTCTTTGACAAGAAACACTCCCCACTTCTTTCAACAGCTCCAAGAAGGCTCTCGGTTATTGCAATGGCCCCTCCAAAGCCTGGTGGAAAGGCCAAGAAAGGTAAAAACAATTTCCCTTTTATGTTTCTATTTGTGAAGTTTCAATTTTTGGGTTGTTTTGTGATGATCTTTTTTGTGGGGTTGCAGTGATTGGATTGATAAAGTTGGCTTTAGAGGCAGGGAAGGCAACTCCTGCACCACCTGTAGGACCGGCACTTGGTTCAAAGGGTGTAAATATTATGGCTTTTTGTAAGGATTATAATGCCAGAACTGCAGATAAAGCTGGTTATGTCATTCCTGTTGAGATTACTGTTTATGATGTGAGAACTAAAAAAAAATTGTTAATTTTTTATGGGGGTTGAGATTTTGATGGTTTTATGGTTTTCCTTGTTTTGATTTTTGCTATGGTGTTATTTTTCAGGATAAAAGCTTTACTTTTATTTTGAAGACACCTCCTGCTTCAGTTTTATTGATTAAAGCTGCAGGTATACTTGCATATGATTCTATGGACCAATTGATGTTTCAAGGGTGTTGTGCATAATGCAGAGATAGAATCTAGAATACTATAATTGTGTGCTAACATATGAATGATTAACTGTAATGATTGAATTCCCAACAATGTCTTTACAAGTTTTATATGGTGAGAGTCATTTATGATACTTTTAAAACAAATTATATAATGTGAATAGTAGAATGGACAAGTTGTATGCAGATAGTTAAATGATCAAACCATTGAAAGGCTCCTCAAAGAGAAACAGGTATGGGTGTAGCATGCACTCATAAGGCTGTAATAACTCTGTGAGAGTTGGTGGTAGCCTTGTGCAGAAAATACACCTGCTAATATTCTCATTATAAGCTTCTTGGTTTTTAGGTTAAGAGTTTGTGATGTTGTGACTCATGCTTTGCGCATTTAAGTGAAGTCATTCATATTTGACAGAGTTGTGTTTCTCTTTGATTACTTAATACCAAAAGGATTTCCAGACTTCCAGTATTGATACTTGTGAAATTTGATGAATGTGGGTTTGGGAGTCTAGAGCAAGAAAAAGTTTGTCATTTTGCAGTGCAAGAGTGCTTAACTCATTATGAAGTTTTTTCAAATATCAGGAACATGAATTCTTCCCTTGTTTTGGACTCCTCTTGTTATGCTGTATTAGGTATTTGATGGTGGGATTGTATATTTGGCCAAATTGCCTGACTATAGTTTGGAAGCTATTGTAGAGAACACTCATATAACAATCAGAGCTTAAGTGAGCTGTGGAAGGGAAATCCTAAAATTGTTACCTCAAAACACTCCATGTTTTCCCCCTTTTGGTGATTAGTAATGCATGATTCTCAATGTTTCTAACAATTTAGATTAGATAATTGAAATTTCACTTTACCATTCATCCTGATCTGCTCCATAGCAATTCTTTTTCATCCTTAACCCGTGTAACTTTTATTGAACCACTGCTGATGCCAGAGTTTCCTTGTTGTGCTTCAATGTTTATCATTAGGTGTTCACTCAGAAGAATTTAACTGAAACTCTTCTTGGGTGCAACCAGTCTTGTTGAAGTTTAACCAAAATTTGTGTTTCTTGGTATTATGAAGCCACTTCTTCTTCTTTTTTTCTGACTCGAGAAACAAATGCTTGACTCTGAAAATGGAAACATCTGTAAATAAGCCTAGTTGATGCACTAAATATTTTAGTGTTTCTTTTTTCTTTTTCCTTTTTCCTGGTCAGAATAGAATTCTGACTACTAATTCTTTTTGTTTTTCTGGCCTATATAAACAATTTGACTCCCTATTTAGAATAGAATTCTGACCACTAATCCTTCTTTTTTTTTTTTTGGCCTATATAAACAATTTGACTCCCTATTAGGCTTTAATAATTTAGACTTGTGTTGCCATATATCTGACTAGCATCATGTCAGGAAATATGTAGGTTTCATGCGTAGGACTTCAACATAGTTATTGAATTTATTAAGAATATCATATTTTGAAAGAACAAGAAATTATATATTGACTACTTCCTTCAAATAGGTGTTACTTAAAGTGAGTATAGGGTATTTTCATTTAATTCATGGACAAATTTGTTATTGTAGAGTACTAGTTTTGCAAGATGATTGTGGATGTTATACCAACTGCTATTATATTTTCATTGTTGTAATATAGATGTTTAATTATAGTGAGTGTTCTTAATTAGGAGTGGAGAAAGGTTCTAAAGATCCAAAGATGGAGAAAGTGGGTAAGGTAACGATTGACCAATTACGCACCATAGCTACTGAAAAGCTTCCAGACTTGAATTGCACAACCATTGAATCAGCAATGAGAATCATAGCAGGCACTGCAGCTAACATGGGGATCGATGTAGATCCTCCCATTCTTGAACCTAAAAAGAAAGTTGTCTTGTAGTTCACTTAGTTACTTTTGCCTTGATTTTGTTATATCTGTATTCATAATCATTTGTAGAAGCAATTCATGGAAAGATCTGTATTCATGTTCTGTATCCTTAATCCTGGTCTTTTTGGCTATAAATTTTACGATCTGGTGGATGGCTAGAGAGCTTCAATCGAAAATCTAAGCATGTCTGAAGTTCGTATTTCGAAGGTGATGATCGGTCTGTTTCATACTGCTGGAATCGGTTTTAGCATGCTCGTTTTGTGTTACATGAGGTTTGTTTCATGTTCAATCATCCCCGTTTGATGGATGATAACCATGTTCGAAAAGATTTGTTGCAAGTTCTAATGGAGTGAAGAAAGCCAAGAATTGATGAAGACTGGAAAAGGAAGCAGACTTTTCCTGGATGGTTGTGTGCTGTTGATTTTGTCCACCATGTTATGATTTATGAAGTCAAATGCTAGTTGATGAACACCCTAAAATACGATTACCATATAGAAATTATTAGATACTGTAAAATAACTTCAGGGAAAAAAAAGTTCTCATTGTTTTTTCATGCACTGAGACTTAATTAACCTTAAAAAACAAAATGCTCTTATCGTTTTTATAAGACTTGATTTAGTGTACGTTTAGAAATGTAGACTAACTTTTGTATTTTTTAAAAAAATTAATTTTTTATTAAAAATTAATTCTTTTATATATTTTAAATTGTTGTAATATACTGATTTAAAAAATAATATTTTAAAAAATAAAAAAAAATATTTAAATATAATTTTAAGATAAAAATTATTTTTTAAAAAAAGTTAAAATTTATTTAGTTAAAGACTTTGTTACTGGTCACATGTTGAATAGTAGGTTAATTTGCGGGCAAGCTACTCAATCTAAACCTTGACTTATAAAAAAAAGAATCCAAAGAATGTCACTTCGGTAAAAAGTATTTCCCAATTCAAGGTCCTGTCATTGTCTGTTTTTCAATCAAGGTCTGGTCATTTCCTGTTTTTCAAAGTTATTTTTTATTTTTTTATTTAAAAATAATTAAATTAATATTTAATTTGTTTTATCAGTTTTTAAATAATTTTGAAGTAATAATAAAAATAAAAATAAAAAACACTATACACCAAGAGTTAAACCTAACCAAATAATACATGGTTTTTTCTTTCTTCTTTCCAATTTTTTTAATTTTCAATTAATTATGTTTTGACTGTCGGCTGAAATGAAATTTGTTGGAGTCTTGTTTTGTGGTTCAAATTTTCTGGACCACAAAAACACTTAAAAGTAGAACTTTCACTTATTATTCATAAACAATTATTGGTGAAAAACATGTAGTTCAAATGATTTAATTTGGTGTCATATCAAATTATAATTTAATTTAATATATATATTTGGTGAAATTTGTGTATTATTCCATATCATAATTATCATTTACAAAAACAATATATCTCACAGCTAAGTATTTTGGGTAATTTAACTATTTTTTGTTGGCTCTTGGAACGCCTCCAAGGTTATATACTATTTTGAAAAATTAAATTAATAAAATATTATTTTAAATAATATAAATATAAATTTTTTTACTATATATTTTTCAAAAAAAAAATTAATTTTTTTTATTATAATGAAATAAATAAGTATTTTATTTTTTTAATAATTTTAATGTTATTTTTTTAGCTAAATTTATTTTATGTTTTCTTTAATAATTTTGGTGCTATTTTTTTCACACGACTGTATTTAATTAGTTTATTTTTTTATAAACAAAAAAATATTTTAATATTTTTTTAAAGCATATAAAAATTAAAATGATATTTTTTTATTTTTTATTTTTTATTTAGCATACCCCTGGAATTGCTCTTACGCTAGTTGGATATGGGATTTTCAAAACTGCCACCTAATAGCTAGGTATTTAATTACGAAAAATATTAAAAGATTTGAAGTGGAATTACCTGTCTATATAAACCTTCTTAATTGAATCCAAAACATTCCAAATAACAACGTGAATTACAAAAACCTAATTGTGCCGGTTAATTACTATTCATGAGGTTCTTGAAGTATCCCAAAGCATCTAGATTGTTGTTGCTCAATTTTACATTAAAATATTAATTATATTGCTTGAAAAAAATTGAAATACAGCATCCCAATTTAACATTATTTTTAAGTTGATAGATTGATTTATTAAAACTATAAAGATGTTTGTTATATATTTTTACTTGAAAATAGCTTGAAAATGTTTTATGAATTCATAAAAATTTTTTTAATCACCTCTCTAGTGGTTTGAAAAGTTTAGGTTAAAAAATATATTTTTTTATAATTTAATTTGTTGTGTTGAGTACAAATATCTATTTTTATAATTTTTTATGAAAAAATAAGAATATTAAACTCAGTAAGGCTATGATCATCAATTTGATGATGAAAAAGCAAAATGCATATTCGTGGCTTATTCTAGTAAATAAAAAAAATAAAAAATGAAGGGTTATGAATGATGTGATCCCATGACCAACCGCTGCTATGCATCATGGAACCTTGTCTTCGATGAAGCACCATTGTGGTGGTCACCACAAGAAGACTGTTTTCCAAAGAAATAGAGAAGTTGCTGGAAAGCGGGACGGCTGAAATACAGGCAAGCTCATGTATGTTTTCCCAAATAAATAAATACGTTTTTTTTAAAAAATACTTTCCACTAAATAAATAAAATCTTAATGTTTTTTAAAATTCTCCTTTTGTCAATTCTTTTTTTTCTTAATTTTATAATTAAATATTATATTAGTTGATAATAAACTTTATAATTTTCTTTAATTTATTTTATATAAAATTATTTTAGTCTCTTTTTTTCTTTTTATTTTAATTTTTAATATTAGATAATTGAGTTTTATGATTATTATTTATTTAATTTTTATAAAGTTATATTAATTCCATAATTCTTGAGGCATACGTTTAAAATATTAACCTAGTTTGATTCTTATTATTTTTTATTTTTTTAATTAATTTTTTAAAAAATTTTATCATTTAATATTAGATTGATTTAAAATTAAATTTTATAATTTATTTTAATTTTTTATAAAATTAAATTATAAATTTAATAAATTAACTCATATGAATAATCTAATATATTGTAGTTTTATTTTATATACATATACAAACATACATACATACATATATATATATATATATATATATATTATAAAAAGAAGTATTGTCCAAAACAATAATTAATTTTTCTTTTACCGAGAACACATTGTCAGTACATGAAAAAACAATGTGCAAATCCTATCCAAACACCTATCTGTCTACATAATCATAACCAATTAATCATCGTCACCCCTGACATGTAAAATGCCCTCTCATTTATACCAAAAATCAAATTCCAGTGATTAAAAATATTTGCTTTGTTTTTGACATATTTTTATTCAAGTATTTAAGTCTTAAAACAAATATTTCTTTAAATATATCATACCAATATAGTAATATATTTTTAAAATTATTTGAAAAAAATATAGACTTGGTGTAATACCAAACAATTATACCAAAACCAAATTCAAAAGTTCGTGTAATTGTGAGGAAGGAAGTAAAAGGGAACAATCCTTAATTGAAAATTAATAACTAACAAACAAAACAGAAATCCATTATTAAGTTATGGGATCAGCATTTTCAAAGGACCCAAAGAACAATCCACCATGGAAAAGGAAAGATTAGTCATGCATAGGGATGATGTTGTCTTTTCCTATCTATAAAAATACTAAAAATCATTACACAACATGACAAGACAAACACAAGCATTAAAAAAAGAAAAAGAAAAATTAAAAGAGAAAAAAAAAAAAAACACAGAGTACTTTTTGGGGTGTCATGCCC
>NW_011500870.1:59974-79988 GCF_000495115.2 Populus euphratica
AACTTTATATATATATATATATATATATATATATATATATATATTGTAATTAATACTCTTATTTTTTATTTATCATTTAGTTCACCTTTTTTCTAAATAACAATTAATATTAATATTTCTTTTTTTTTAATTTTATAATGCTTCAAAGATATTATAGTAATTTATTTTTGAATTTTTTCCTTTCATAATTTAAATAAATAAATAAATAATATTTATATGATTTTTTTTATTTTTTTTTGTTCTTAACAATCATAATTAACCTCTAAGATAAAATAAATAAAATTTATAAAATGAAAAGGAAAATCAAAGTTAAATATTTACATGTGCAATTATCTTATACTTTTACTAAGAAAATTAATCTTTTATTTTAGTATTTAATTAACATTAATAATATTTTTTTAGTTTATTTATTTGTATATTTTTTAATTTATTTTATTAAATATTAACAATATCTTTGTTTCTCGAATAAAAAAACTATGACATCCCAAAACATAAATATAACAAAAATTTATAAAAAGAAAAGGACAGTCAGCGACTGGCTTATCGATACACGTCATATATATCGGCTACTCAACTGTAACAACTTTAGCAGTTCACTTCGCTGCTATGGCAGCAGTACTAGCAGTTGCCTTCTTTTTAATGAACTCAACAACTGAGAAAGAACAGGCGGAACAGGCAACTCGAAAATGAGAAAACCCTGCTGCTTTGGCCAAACGTTCAAATTCTTTTTCTGTCCTTTCATTTCTCTTCGGATTCATGTTTGTCACGAATAAATAATTCTGCAGCAAGCTTCTATCTGCAACACTGGTACCGGGGCTTTCAGGAATTACCATTTCCACTACTATCAACTTTCCGTTGTCCGGTAAAGCTTCATAGCAATTCTTTAGTACTTTCAAGAAGTTCTCATCATTCCAGAAATGGGATACCCACTGTTTCGTTCAAAAATATTGTGATTGTGAGTACAATACTCTGAAGCGTGAATTTAACAGAGTGTTATCAAATCTCACCTTCATGAAAATGGCTTCTCCTTTAGGAATGGTTAAGAATACATCTCCTGCAACATGCTCAATACCTGCAATAGAAATAAAACAAAAGATTTAACAATTTCTAACACAGCTCAGTTCATCTGTTTCTGTAATTAGTCAGAAAGCTCAACATTCCCAGTAAAGAACAAGGCGAAGAAAGTCAATTATAAGATCAGAACAAATTCAGTACCTGGATAGGATGGTGAGTTTTCTATAACTGGAGCCAAATCAAAGTTGATGCCCTTAATAGCAGGATACTTTGAGATGATCATATTAAGGACAGAACCATTGCCACCACCAACATCCACCAAGGATGTTAGACCTTCAAAGCCATCATATATGTCCAAAATCCTCTTCATAAATAAAGGGTTGAAACCTCTAACAAAGCCACTGAATACTTCACCAAATCTTGGATCCTTTTTCACATACTCCATAGAACTCATCCCATAAGCCTTCTGAAATAGAAACCCTCCTTGAAGAATAACATCTTTTAAGTGGTACCTGTTGTTTGTTTCAATACGACATATTACAAAATATTATAATCGACATCCTTTAATGTTTCTCTTCATAAAAAGAATCAGGAATGAAAAGAAGAAGAAGATAGTTTTGGAGACGATCCAATATTACCAGAGATCCACTGTGACTTTATCTTGAATAACAAGAAAATAGGGACTCAAGGACCCTCCATCTTCCTTCTTGACAAAGTATTTGGCTATTGGTGCCAATCCATATAACCTTTGAACTTGATCACTATCTTGATTCTCGGTGGCTAGAGAACAAGTCAGAATAGAATGGCTAGCAAGAAGGCACAGGATACGGTCTAGTACAATAGGGGCATCAGGGTTGTTTTGAGAGGGAAGTTGAGAGGCAATCTGTGAGGCTGAGAGCAAGGCACCAGGGCCAGCTTTTTCTATGATCTCCAGAACTCCTAGCTCAATTACTGCTTTGAAAACCATAGGCAGAGTTGATGCACTTGCAAGTTGCATGGCATACTGGAGATGATAGTCTTCTTCATTGCTTGAGGTTGCCATTTGTTTATCTATGGAAGTTCTGGTTCTGATTTTGACTGAGAAGACAAAACACTAGTTTACGGACAATTTGCTATCGCTCCTCTTATTTATCAAGCTAACAAGATGACAACATTAGACCTTTTGACTTATCTTCTGCTCTAACAAAGTCCAAAATTAGGTGGCGTTGCCGGAATATTTTATTTGGGGTGGCTTGACCGGCAACTTGATTTTTTAATCCTCCTATCTGGATTCCTTAATTTCCATGTATTCTTGTTCATTCAACGTACCAAGCAAACATTTGAATTCTAGATGTTCAACTTGCTTCCACAATTTGGTCTTCTCATCTCCTCACTCCTCATTCAATACCTTTTTGGGAGTATGTTGCTGAAATGTGGCATAGAAAAAAGTTAGAAAGCAATATTATAAGTTTCCAATTCCATGGGGAAGAGTTTTTTTTTTTTTTTTTTCCAGCCTTTCATGAATCCTACATCTTGAATTTTCTTTTTTTTTGAGTAATTAGGCTTAATAATTTTCTTTGTATAAGTGCATCATCTTTACAATGACTAATGAAAAATTAAGATCAACTTTTTAAAATATATTTAAAACAAGAGTAGGCACCACATATTTACAAACAATATTATTTTCTAAAATTACCCTAAAAAATAAACAAGTTTAAAATCTATTTTGAAAATTTTAAAAACTTTGTGGAAGGGACAACACCACCCAAACATCCAATCATCAAGTTTAAGAGGTTTTAAATAACTATTTTGATTTAAAATTTTTATTTATTAATTAAAATTTTAAGATATAATTTATATTATTTATTAATTAATAAAATAAACAAGAAACTAGTTAAATTTCATGTTTGATAACAAATTCACCATACTCTTATAAGCAAATGCAAAATAAAATATGTAATATAATTTCTAGCATTTAATTCAAATCTCAAGCTTTGAATTGCTCCAAACGGCTATCATCTAGACGACTTCCTTTCCATATTTCAGAGTACAATTCTTCATGCGTGAAATCTTTATAGATTGCTGGATGCTCATCATCGATCAGTTTATTAAGAGGTCCTATTTTAGAATCATTTGATGGAAATCAAAAGGAAACAATGGATAAACGTTCTCTCTCAGAATTAAGATGAAATTAAGATGAATTAAATAAATAAATAAATTATAGCAACTAGAAATATCACAGGATCTTAGCATTGCGTTGTTAATCAATAGGATGGCCTGCATCGGATTTACAAAAATATTTTTTCTCTTGTAACAAAATAATGGCTTGATTGTTTACTATGCAAAGCCATATGACACTCTAAATTTTATTGGCCAACTAGCTAGAGGACCAAATAATCAAGTTTATTATCCGACTATAGGGTCAACTAATTAATTTTTATGGTATATTTATATTTCTATCAAGTTCTATCATTTACCTTTATTTAAAACATTTTTTTTATTTTCATCTTTTTTATAGCAACTTTTTAAAATATTTTTATACAAAAAATATTTGTAATTATTATATTTTTATACGATGGATACTCTTCCTCTGGAAGCAGGGGAAGTCCGTTCGGTGATGCCACCGAAATGGCTTCAGCTAGAACAATTACCCTCGTCAATCCTCGGTATCCCACGTCCTCACGACTCTCCCCTGACATGAAGATAAGCATCACCAACAGTCCAACAATGGTAGTACAGTTGACTTTTTGTACCCAGCAAACACGGAGCAAACCCGAGCTATGTTTATCTTTATCCATGAGATCGTCATCCTATAAGATAAGGGATGAAGTTCGTGGATGAAATCCAGCCCTATAAAAGTAGAGACAGAAGCAGAGAGCAGACCAGGAGGTCATCGCCGAGGCGCCACTTGATCAAACAGACACTCCATCACCATCAGCTTCGCCTCAAACAGCAACACACCAGGCAACTCTTCTTCCCTGCTTTTGGCAAATTTAATTACCGTGTTACTATTGCAAACATGCGTCAATGGTTGGTTAATAACAATGACTAGCTTGGTCAGTAGGCTGGGCAACTGTCCAAGCTGGGTTGGCTGGATTAAACATGCGTGAATAGTTGGTTAATGAGAATGATTAAATATGAATAGACTTAATCTAATCCATAAAAATTTAAAAAAGAAAAAAGAAAAAGAAGAACGGTTGAGATTGAGGCCAGCTGGCTTAATTTTTGAATTAAGATTTATTTAGTATTGTGGTTGTTGTTGTGGTTGTAATTTAAAAAAAAACAATTTAATAAAAAATGTTTTTTATGAGTTTTATTATGAATTTTGAAGTGTTTGGTTAAAAATTTAATTGAAATTATAATTTGAAAAAAATGGTTTATTGTGTTTGGTTAATATGCTTTTTGTATGAAATTTGATTAAAAAACTATTGAAAAGTATATTATAATTATATATACATAAATACATAAATAAATAAATAAATAAATAAATATAGGCAAAATATTGTTATTTTGTAATTATGATTACATAACCAAATGAATAATCCTTATACATTAATAAAAGTTTTTCATTGTCCCATCAAACTATTTGTAATTCCATCTTGTACAAAATCCATACATGAAAGCCGCTGAAATCCTCGAATAGCTGAGCGAGGTACAATATCTGGTAAAAAGTCATCTAGAATGAAATTGAGATTGCAATCATACTTGAAAAAACCTCATCATCTTGCAATCGCCTTCTAATATAGTTATGTAGTGTTATTGATGCAACTACAATCTCAAGTTGCGTTTTATATGCATAAGCAGTCATGTTTTGCAAAATTCTCCACCTCTGTTTCCATACCCCAAAAGAATGTTTGATGACGTTGCGTAGTGATGAGTGTGCATGGTTAAATACTTCTTCACGGCCACTTGGTTGTCCACGACGCCTAAATTCTTGTAAGTGATACCTCTTGCCTTTATAAGGACCCAAATACTCATACTCATTGGAATATCTAGTATCAATCAAATAGTATTTCCCTACAAAAAATCAAAACATGCTAACTTATTACAAAACAAAAAAAATTGAAATTTTTTTGACCAAGTCATCAATTTATTTTCAAATCACAACCTTTTGGTGGTTTTGGAAAATTTATACTGCTATTGTTAATAGCCTCAAGAAAAATACATGTATCATGTGCACTGCCTTCTCATCCTACCCACACAAACATGAATTGCATATCGAAACTACAAGCAGCCATGATATTTTGTGTTGGTACATCTTTTCTCCCAATAAATGGAATTTGATTATCAGCTGATATACAGGAACGAACATGTTTGCCATTAATTGCACCTACACAATTCTACAAAGAAAAAAAGATCATAAACTTTAATAAAATATTTCATATTAAAAAGAAATTCATCTTATCTTGAAATGTGGCATATGTCTGGGATTCATTGCAATTTCTCTTGGTGTGCTCATAAATTGTGGATCTACTAGTTTTATAACTTCTACAACAAACAAACATAATAATTTAAGGACTTCTTTGAAACATCTACTAACAATTTTACCTGAATGTTGAAATTTCTCCTGCACTTCTCTATTTGACGCCTCTAATGCTATTGTAAATAGAAACATTGTCATCTTTTCAATAATGCTCATTCTTCTTGAAGGTTTTAATCCATAATATGTTTTTAAATTATTGCACAAACTCAACAAAGTGGTTGTGTCCATCCTAAACATGTTGACACATCGTTTCCAATGACCTCTTAAAATCTTATTCAACCAACGCATCCCTGTGTTGTATGAAACCATGCATGGTTCTTTATGTATATAATTAATATAATACATATTTATAGCTCTAGCCGTGCATATAATTAATTTTTTTTTATTAATCTGCCTCCTTAAAATAAATTCATTATTATCATCATCATCATCACTTTCATCGTCACAATCACTGTCATCATCATTGTTATTGTTGTCATCGTCGTCGTTTCCATCACCATCATCTTCAACATCAGCAATTGAGGCACCACTACCTTCACAACTAGGATAATTAATGTGGTTTATATTGCAATTTATTACATTATCATAAACGTCATCAAAATTTTTATTAAATATGACATTAAACCGTGAGTCATCCATTCCTCCAATTACATTTCAAATAAAAAAAATTGGTATGTTGTTAATAAAATACTACAAATAATTACATATCATTCATTTAAAAATATTTTAATAAAAGAGTTTGTGAGAAATCATTGACTACATACCTTTAAAGCCAAAAAAGAAGGTTTTCCACTTACTTGTATGAAATGTAATTAAGAGGTCTGTTTTGAAAGAAGTTATGTCATTGGAAAAAATGAAACACATCTCCCTCTTTATGTAGAAAAATATAAATGATATCTCTAGCTCTTTTGAAATATTATGCTTTAAAAAAATTATTTTCTGCCATATATGAGCTGTAATACGTACATGTATATATTCTTTTATAAGCAACATTTTCAAACTTTCACGTGATTCCAACAAAACTAATGTCCTCTCCAAATTATTGATGATGCTTTGGCCCCACTTTTTTATCTCTATTTTTCTATATTTTTTGTCCATATATGTTTTTAATTGCTACACTGTACAACCATCACATGCATCATTTTTTTCCATTTATATTTTTAATTTCTACACTCTGCAACCATCACAATCACATGCATTATTTTTTATCTTAAAATGTTCTACCATTTATTTTCCACTACCATAAATAGTTAATACTGACAATTAATTTTCCAAAATTACATTGAATTTAATTCAGCAACCAATCTCTAGAATATTAATTTGGAAAAAAAATTAAACAGAACTCAACAGTCTAATAATCAAAGTTAAAAATCCATAAATACACTGACTAATCTTTGAAATATTAATTCTAGAAAAAAAATACACGCTCCTTAACAGTCCGATAATCAACATACAATGTTGATAAATACACCGACCAATGTCTTAAATATAAATTTTTTGAAAAAAAACCTACAACACAATAGTTTGCTACCTCACATCAACATTGTAGAAATAAATACAACAACAGTAAAAAACTAACCGTAATAGATGAGCTCATCTCTCTCAACACCAAATATGGAGTAATATAATGACTCAAACAAACTTTAGCAACTGCAAACTACTTTTCCAAAGCTGTCATCACATTATCCTTAAAAAATAAAATAAATAAGTATAAATAAATTATTGCTCATGTTAAATAACATCACACAGTTCATTTAGCTAGCACTTGAATTTAGTTAATTGATTAACATTTTAAAAAAATAAAACCATACCATGTCAGCTATGCACGTTTACTTCGTGCATACATTCGCTGCAACCATTTGAACTTTTGTTCAAGAGTACCTATATTGTACCACATTTCTCGTTTCCTTCTTAAACCAAGATAATATGTAGCAAAGTCGTGAAAATCATCATTAATCAAAACTCAAGGAATTAAGTGTAGCTTAGTCATAACCTCGGAAATACTACAGCCTTCTTGATCCCTATTCAAAGAAGTTGAATCACCTTTAGTCGATATATTATCAACTAGTTGATCCTACCATGACAACATCTAAACACCAATTCTAAATGTTTTCTTTTTTCTACTTAGACCCTCAGAAGGGTCTCATTCTTTTCTTTTGCCATTGCTCTTGTTGCTACTACTTGATCTATTCATCCCACAAGCCATTCGAGACAAGTTAGCCTCCAAATTTGGAATCCCATCCTCCTCTGAATCACCGCTTCCTTATTCCAAATCAGCACTATCAATGTCGACTTTGCTTGTGCATTGATTGACATCATTGCCACCAAAAACTCCTAACAAAGAAGCCCATACAAACCCTCTAGTTGCGACAATGTTGGAATACATTCTATTAAATTTAATCTTCAAGGACAGTTCAATACTGTTATGTCTAAATTTTTTTGCTCCTCTAATTTCCTGCATAACAAGTACAAGTAAGTGATGTAGGATCATGCATTGAATATTTTTTAAAATTTGACAACAAGAAATGAAATTGTTAGGATGATGAGAAATTCACCTGAATTTTTGCTTTCCACCTCTCATTGCTAGCAACAATTGTTCCTAATTCACTACTCCAGCCGACAACAGTTTTAGAAACCAAATTTATCCATATCCTCCAATCCTTTTTGCATCCATCCTATTTGTTTTTCAATTGTGTTTTAGTGAATGCATGACCAGTTTGTTCTTTGAATGACATTATACCAAATTTCCAACCCGTTTTATCGAAATGAGTAGTAGGTCTCATTTCCCTATCAATGACCTTAATGCACAAATCACAAAAGATATGCAACATTTCCCTTTTCCAAACATCTTTATCCATAGATTCAGGACCTTTTATAGTATCTTTTAAAACATTTATCAACTAACATCAATCAATAATATCCATTACTTGAACAAATAAAAAAATAATATATCAATAAACATAGATTCAACCACACATTATGTTGAAACCGAATTCCATATGAAATGAAAAAAGGTAGACAAATACAATAAATCAAACAGTTTCAAGTCAAGTTCTTAACCTAGGCATTTCTGCACCAACAATTGCTCGAGATTATTTTTCTTAACCTACACAGTTCTGCACCAACAATATTGATAAAACCAAGATTCAAATGAAGTTCCACAAGAACTAGAAACTGAAGCACGGTTTGCTTATCGGAAACCTAAAGCATAGTTATTTCAAGAAATTAAGATCACGACTAGATAAAACTACACACAAGAAGATAGTTTATCGAAATATTCAAATCTGCCAATACTACCAAGAACACTTACCAACAAAGTGTAACGAAAACACAACAAGTTTGAGTTGTAGATTAACAACAAAAAGAGACCTACAAGAGTTAAATAAAACACAAAATTGATCCTTTGAATTGGATACAAAATCTCCAGATCAATACTAAAAACACAAAATGGCAACTACATAATTTCTTCAATAGATAATTTCCATAAAAAAATCAAGATTTCAGAAACAAGTTCCCTTTTTTTAAGCTCATGAACCAGTCAAAGCAAGAACAAAATAGAAACAAAAAAACACGGTTAATCAACTGTTATATAAACATATTCAACATATAATTACATATATACCTACATATTGGAAACAGATGAAAGCAGCACATAAATTAAAAATTTAGAGCAAAATATAGAAACAATTAAAGATGGAGATAAGAAAAACACTTATAGGTTTCTCTCTCGTGAAGGTGTTCCCAGCATGGTTGTACTTCCTACAAACCAAAACAATGGAGACTACTCAACATAAATGATTTCCAGCATTATTTGAAGGGAACAGAGGAGACAAGCTCGAGTGGGGAAGTTTTGTGTTAAAATCTTCTGTTTGACAAGAGAAGGGACAGAGGGAACAAGATGAACACTGTTTCTGGCGTCAATCTTCGTCAATCTTTCATCAATCTTGTTCAGATCAGTTTACAAAAGGGAAGGGAACAGAGCTTAAGCTCGGTGCAGGAAATTTTTTTATAAGAAAAAAAGTGTTGGTGAAGGCATGAAGTGAAAAGCATGTGTTAATTGCTTTTCAAAAACCTGAGGTCCGACCTCAGTTTTTGGTGGGGCCATGTTAAATAAAAAGTATGGTAGAAAATTACCAAACATCTTGGTGCTACTTTTTTCTATTAAACACAGCCGCAGTGCCAAATAGGCACTAAGAGAGTGTTTGTGAAACACTTTTTTATGTTTTTTTTTTATTTTTTATTTTAATATCTAGGTAAATAAGCCTTTTTAAGATATTAGAAAATTTTGAAAGAATTCAGTATCCTTTTGAATTTATTTATGAGCCCCACACATTTTATTTAATGATTTTATTTAATATTAAGTTATAGACTTGTACTATGAAATACGAATCTGGTAGAAAATATATACTTATCCTTTTCTTTATTTTCTTTTTTTTATATAAAAAAATAAAAAAGCAAAGGCTCCCTTGTTGTAAAAATAAAAATATATATTTTGCTTTTAATTTAAAATTTTACTTATTTATTTATTAATACTAGAGTCAAGAATAATCATATTTATTAATGTCGAAATTATGAATACCCTCAATGTTCATAATTATGAATTGAAACACTAGAATTGAAAATTATTTTGAATCTCAATATTCACTAATACCAAAGTTAGGAATACCATATTTTTTTATATAATATTTACCAATACTAAAATTGAAAGCATTTATAGTTGAATATTTACTTGTATTAGAGTTAAAAATATTATAAAAAGACCATCATAAATATAACACAACAAATCCTTAATAATTTAAAACAAAAATAAAAATGCAATATATTTCATGTAGGGTGTTTAAAGGTGATAGTATCTTTAGTTTTATATAATCAATTTTATATTATAGAATTTTTATTAACTCGTTAGATTTTGTAATAATTATAATATTAGATAGTGATCTTTTAAATCAAATCTTTTTTAAAAAAAAATACCAGATATTTATTGTTTTTACTAGAAAGTTTATAGCTTCTCACGATAATATTGAATGTGACAGATACAACAAGCTTTTACCTCAACTTAGATTTATTATGTGGATGTATAAGATTAATGTTGCCTGTACTTACTTTTTTAGCACCCCAAAATGTGATTTTTCTTGGCTTAAAAGATAATTCTTATAGCAGGTAAATAGAAAGAGAGTATATGACCCGTAATAAGTCACCAACTTGGACAAACAAGATGATTGGAAGAGACCTATTTAGTTGGTGTGTCAGCAGTAACAGTTTAAAAAATCAGAAGTTTGCTTCGGTCATGATTTTAGTGTTGAGCTATTTAGTTGTTGATACCATGATTATTAAAAATTTATATAATTAATTGAGATATATATAAATTATTTGTACACTTATATATATATATATATATATATATATATATAAAGAAAAAAGAAAAAGATGTTTGGAACAGGCTTGACAGGCATTCACTCATCACCACAATTTCAAGCCCAGGTACCTGATCATCTGCCAGTAGAATTGTGACTAAAGTGGTATCAGTATGACCACGCATTCCAAAAGTATGCCCAAGATTTGACTTTTCACAAGCTGGGTAAGTAGTTCATAGACACTTTCTGTCCATGTTTGTCCAATATTTGGTCTATAGACTCCATTTCCATGTCCTTCTAGCATCTTCACTGTACTTAGCTACAAGCTCCCTACGAACAATGAAAGGCTATAACTCAATAACGATTTCTATACCAGAAAAAAACAATTAAATTAGTCCATCTAGATAAAAAAACTCGAAATCCATTTTTTGTTTTGTTTTGCTTAAACTTAATCGATCCATTAAGTATCACCTGAAGGATGAAGGATTTGTTGGCCATAGATCCACATATCCTTTCGGCGGATGACAATGAAATACCAAGTATTCCTTCGAGACGAAGACATTCTGGGTATTGTCCTTAAATCCGGTCGCCACCCATATGGGACTGGTACGGTCAGGAGAGTATAATTCCATCCGTTCTTCCTCTGGTAGATTTAAGAACTCTCTTGCTAAGCGTATTATGTTATTGATCCATGGTTCTTCACCTGTTCCAAGTTCATAGTGAGTTAGTACTGAAGGTATTATAGATGTTGAAAGAAAAATGAGATATAAATGTTATATAAATAAATGGATTTAAATATTTTTAAGTTATCTTAATTTAATGGATTTAGTTTTTTTTTTTTAACTTTAACATTGAATTTATTACAAATAGAGTTTCATAATTTTTTTATTTACTTTTGATGTCTTATAATTTAAATCATAGATTTAACAGTCTGATTCGAGTTAACTTAGGTTGTTTTTTTTTTAATATTTTTAATCTCATTCTTGAAACATTGTGTTAGTTGGAAAGTAGACTTCATAATTTTTTTTCTATTTACTTACTAATCGCAAGTTTGACATATTAACTCATATTGAATTAGGTAGTTTTTTTTTGTTTTTTTTCAAAATTTTCTTTCAATATTAGATTGAATAGAAATTAGCGTTCATAATTTATTTTGATATGTTTTATATAGAGTTATCATAATTTCATGACTTGACCCGAGTTAGCATGTTAATTAATCCAAATCAATTTAATATGATATCATTTTAATATTTGAAAAAAATATCATCAAATATATCACTATATCAATTACCATGACTGCATTTAAATGAGATTATAGTAATATAATAAAACTACTAAACGATAAACAAAACTATTTGGGCATTCGACTAGTAAATATTAAGTAAAAAAGATGGAATTGAAAATAGAAGGATCAGGATGAAAAAAGAGTCAAATATGAGTGACATGCTATAAAGTTTTTTTTTTTAAATACATTTAGGTTACCAAGGGTATTGGTGAGGTGTTTTGGAGTTGAAATTACTTAAAAATTGAGTTTTGTTTTTGGATAAAAAAGACACTGCCTTAATATTTAGTCTTGCAGACGACACATCATCTACCATATTGCCTATATATATACATATACATATATATATATATATAAACCAAGCCCAATCATGTGGGCCTAGGCTTGAAGGCCCACCAACGCTATAAAATCCCGAGAATTAAAAAAATGAATGAATGATGAAATGAAATAAAAATAAATAAATATAATAATAAACAAATCAAATAAGAAAAATATGAAAGACATAAGGAGTGTTACTCCAATTATAATGAAAAGAAAAGAAAATGGGTCAATGTGTAATTAGGAAGAATTGGGCTATAAATACCCACATTTCTTCCTCTTTCATGACCGACTAAACACTACAGAAAAGAGGGGAGAGAGTGAAAAATTTACTTCATCAAGAGAGAGGGAAAAATACCGAATGTCCTAGGATTATACAAACCTAAGACCCTTAAGTGGAGAGGACACCATTAATAAGGATTTTAACAAGGAAAACAAGTGAAGAAATTGGAGAAAAAGATGGGAGAGGGCCAGCTACATACAAGAGAAGAGAGGCCAAAAACCTTCAACTAAATTCAACTAAAAATTCTAAAATTTCTCAAGGTATGAACACTGACATAACCAAAAGATTGATGTCTTCTCCCAAGTGCTAGAGTGTCGAAGTAATAAATAACCCGGCAAGACCGAGGTCAAACCACAGGAAGGTTAATTGTATAAATTATAGATAACAATAATATAACAACAGCAATAACAACAACAACAATAATAATAATAGAGGAAGAAGAAGTTGATGAGAACTTTGAGATGGAAAATTAACATAAGGATTAAACAATGATAATAATAAATGTCAAGGTTGGAGGATCCACTAATGGTATGTCAAACAAGTATAGTATAAACTCTTATTACTCAAATGAAAACCACACACAAAGAAGGTTCCAATCAGATTATAAATTGTTAACATGATTACATTAGTTATCTTATTTGAATAATGCTAATACTTGTAAATATTATTAGGCATTCATGCTTATAACTTATATTAACAACAAATTAAGTCTCTTTCATAGCTTAGGTGTCGGTTATACCATACAGTATGGGCTATGAAAGTGTCAAGCATTTGTTATACCAAGTGTTATACAACATAAAAAAGTTGTAGGAAAGTATCTCAGCTTTCTAGGTTAAAACATTGAGGTTATTTGGACATCTAGGACTCCAGATATGGGTCAAACACTGAACAGTGCTCGGGTTAGAGGACAGATTTGAGCTTTTTTGTTGTTGCTACAATTTAGAATTGAAAATAGTCTTTTTAAATCTGGGCTCTATATGAAAGTTGTAGGCCTATGTCTTACCTTTTCATCCATATAAAGTAGACCTAAATCCGAGATCTACAACTCCAGATATGACCCAATTATCGAACAATATTCCGGTTTGGACTGCACCAGCGTCTCATTTTTAAGTTTGGACATCTCTTTGTTCTTTCAATTTTAGTTCTTAAATTCATCAATCAATCTTTTTATTTATATGATAGGCCTGCATTTAAAATGAATATTTACCATAAATTAAAGGTATCTTATATTATTAGATATGTTATTATAAAACATGTTTTAGTTAAGGAGTTATTGATATTTCAAGTGTAAAACGATGATATATAACCTTGATAAAAATGCACTTTTAAGAACTAATCAGACACTAGACTTAATTGTTAAAAATAATTTAACAATTAATTAGGAATTGATAATTGAATATAAAGAAAAAAGAAACCTTTGGTTCCCTAAGGCCAAGTTTGGCAAAGAGTAAATTGAGGGGAGTGAATAAGAATTCTGGTATATTGTGTGTTCTTGATGCATAAATAAATTATAGTAGAAAACTCACTAATAGGGAAAAACATTAAACATTTGATAATAGGGGACTTCACGAGTTTAATGCGTGTTACGTGTAGCAAAGATCAAATTGGTAACCATGGGTGTAGCTCATGATTTCGAAATTGGAAGAATCAGAAAATGTAGGAAAATGTAGAAAATAACTGTTGTAGAAGAAAAAAAGAAGTATGGATGATGAAAAATTTATTTAGAAATTATCAACAAAATCTGGGCAGATTTATAACCCATGTTCTAGGGGAGCTTTGAGCCTTAGAATGAAAAACTTTGGGAAACATCTCTCTTAAAAATTATAGTCAGGGATGTTATCTTTCCAATGAATCTAACCTCACTTGATTTGGAGCTGTAGAGCTTTAGATATATATAAATGTATGAGGAAAGGTCGAGCTGCCACCTCTAAACATAGATTCAGCGAAATTGATAAAATGGAAAAGTTTAGCTGCGATAAAGGCAAAACCTAATTTCCTTCCCACTAGGAATTTAGTAACATTGTACCTTAACATCAAAAGGAAAGTTTAGCTACAATAAAGGCAAAACTCAGTTTCCTTCCCACTAGAAATTTAGTAACATTGTACCTTAACATCAAAAGGGAGTAAACCATATTTGAAAATGAATTTGATAATATGTGTGCTGATTTAAGATAACGAAATGTGAAGATTAAATGTTGTTATTGTTGTTGTCTTGCTATCTACAAAATGTGAATTGACCATGAACTAATATGGTATACTTGTGGATTCAGGAGGAACCATGTGAGATGTACAACAACATTAAGGGATTGCAAATCCAGATTTAGTGATAGAAAGGTGTTTCACACCTATACTCTCCTTAGTTAATAGTGAAATTAGTATTCTATTTTATTTTAGAATTTAACACTTGCAAATAAATTTAAAGAAAGGAAAGATATGATATAATGGATATGGATTGAAATCTGATTTTGGTTGTAGACTTATAGACTTTGATTTTAAATAATGAACTATAATGATGAATCCAAAACAACTATCTTTGAACTTGATTAGTCGATCCCAAATATGGATGGCTAATGGTATTAGCAAGATTTACGAACATCGGCATGATTTTAATGGAAATATAATGAATGTTGAACTTAATTGACTATTTGCGTTAAGAATAGTTAATGATATTAACAATCAAAGTCTGTATTAGCAAACTCATGATAATTTGATTAGCTTTCCAAGAAGGAAGCTAATTATGTCTAAAGACCTTAGCGTTAACATTACCAGAAAAAAATCTCCAAGGTGAGGCAGAAAAGAATTATTGACTAATTTAGGTTAGAAATAGTTAATGACACCAATCGATAAGTTGGTACCATCATTATTAAGAAATTGATTAGTCGGTCCGGTTAAGGGTGGCCAATGACACAAATAGGAATTATTAGTGTCAATAGAACCTCCCTAAATTTGGGACAAGGTTATAAGATAGATGTACTTAGTGAAGAATAATGAATAATAATCATAAAAAAAAAAACCATAAGTGTGCAAAATAAGTGAATATGTTTGTAAATGAGAAGGAAAAATAAATATGTGTGCTATTATACTTATGATTAGTAATGATTATGGTTATGATGTAATATGAATATGTTATGATTGCGGAATGAGTATAAAATATATACAAAATAAATTATCGATAAGTTATGATCTCTTCATATAGGGAATACTTTGTTAAAATTTCTGTAGAAATTTCAATAAACCTTAATTAAGTTAGGAAAAAAAAATTACCCATAAATTTCAATAGTATAATTGCTTTGTTTGATCTCGGAAATGGAAAATGCTCGTAGGCTTTTCCTTGCAATGACATAAATGCACGGAGCACAAGTTTGACAAATCAAGCAATAATATTTAGGTTATATTTTTTTTAAATATTTTTTAATTGATATTTTTTTTTATTTTTTTTAAATAGTTTTTAAATTTGTGTTTCAAATAATATCTCTCTTCTATGTTTTTTTTCTTCTTATTTAATTTTTTTTGTGTAGATTTTAATGGTGTTATTTTAGTTTTTGAAAACATTGTTTTGATTCATTTATATATTTTTTAAATTTTTTATATAGAAGAATTTTATTTTAAAAAATAAAACATATTTTTTTTTCAAATAATATTTACAATATAGGCATGGACTTTTCCATATATATATATATATATATATATATATTTCAATTATCTTTAGTGACTGTAAAATCAATTCGAATTTTTTTACCTGGTAAACACCTTTAAAATCTTAACGAACCCCCTTTTCGAGTTGTCATAATTATGGACTGCACTCGCAGCCTCAATTCATTAAACGACTCAAATTTTCGTTGTGACCATGTCAACCTTGCATTAACTGCAGTGGGTAAAAAAATATTCCACCAGCCGACATCATTAAACGACTCAAATTTTAGTTGTGGCATGCATGACGATGAAGGGAAGGAACTCTCCCAAAGCTAAAGCCCATGGAGATC
Organism: Populus euphratica; assembly: GCF_000495115.2. NCBI lineage: Eukaryota > Viridiplantae > Streptophyta > Magnoliopsida > Malpighiales > Salicaceae > Populus > Populus euphratica. Next base: position 76,671 of record NW_011500870.1, read on the forward strand.
AGTTTGAACATCGGAAATGGTGTCGGCTGCTGGAACATTTTTGCCCACTGCAGTTAATGCAAGGTTCACATGGTCACACCGAAAATTTGAGTCGTTTAATGAATTGAGGCTGTGAGTGCACCCCACAATTAATAACTTTTTTTGGCCCCCACCGTGTTCAGTTCCTCGCAATTGTGACAACTCGAAAAGGGGGTTCGTTAAGATTTTAAAGGCGTTTTCCAGGTAAAATAAATTCGAATCTTAATTTTACAGTCACCTAAGGTAATTGAATATTTAAATTTTAATTAATACTCTCTCTTATTTTTTATATCATTTAATTCATCTTTTTTAAATAACAATTAATATTTTTATTTTTTTAATTTTACAATGCTTCAAAGATATTATTGTAATTTATCTTTAAATTGTTTTCCTTTCATAATTTAAATAAATAAATAAATTGTATTTACATGTTATATTTATAAAATAAAAATAGTTTTTTTATTAACAATCATAATTAACCTCAAAGATAAGATAAATAAAAATTTATAAAATAAAAAGCATAATCAAAGTTAAATATTTCCATAAGCAACTATTTTTTGCGTTTACTAAGAAAATTAGCTTTCTATTTTAATATTTAATATTCTTAATAAATCTTTTTTACTTTATCAACTTATATATTTATTTTCCATGATCTTCAATAATATTACTTGTCACATTCTGGACAAGTCTCACAGTTTAAGATTTAAAATGCATGAGTGCTATAAAATTAATGTAAAGACGGGAATATTGACAAAAATATATATGGAGGTCAAGAATAATCAAAAGCCATCAAAGTAATACTTTTCCCCCCATACTTCACACTGCACTTTCCTTCTCTTTTCCATTTTCAAAATAGTTTTAGATCAGCCTCAACGGGCGGCTTAAAATCGAAGGAATCCCATTCCCTTGATTTGGATAAAATATGGATTAATGAGCTCGGTATCTCTTGGTTTTAATAAGAACTCTCATCTTTGAAACATTTTAATTCATTTTTTTTTACTATAAATTGGTTTTTATATTGGTAATATCTTTTTCACTCACGATGTTATTTGGCCATTATCTTTAGAATATTCTTTCGAATATATTTTTTATTTTCAAAAAAACAAATCATAAAATAATAAGAAATATATATTAAAAAAATAAGATTTTATAACTAAAAATATAAGAATAAGAAAACAAATAAAAGAAAATTGAGAAAAGAAAATCCCACTAATTTTGTCTTTCCTTGATTTATAATTACATATTTATTAATTAGATACAAAATTATGAAAAAAAAAAACAGTGATTATTATAGAATGTATAGCATGTATATATCATAATAAGAAATTAATATAGGATTATTTAAATATTTTAATCCTTACAGTTACTATCGTGTTCTGCCGTGTATATATAAATAAAAAGGTTGGTCTTCTTCACGGCCACTTGGTTGTCCACGATGCCTAAATTCTTGTAAGTGATACCTTAAGGCACAACCTAGTACATTATATTATTCTCAACTTGGTATCAGAACCCTAAACTAATTAAAACACTTTCCTCACAGCCTCCTCTATAATGGAATAGCCACTCAATACTTCTTCCTCTTCTGCAGCACCAGCAGTCCAGTATTCTTCTCCGGCAGTTTAGACTTCTTCTCTTACAGCGGCTCCTTAGACCTCCTCTACTGCCTCACCACCTGTTTTCTCATTTGCCATGGCTAGTGAATAACCTCTCTTCAACTCTTATGATACTCCCTTCTTGCAGCCTGCATCTGATGCAGTTGTTATCTCTGCTACCGCAAACATCATTTCCCTATCTCACACTCATTAAATCATCTCCCTTAAATTAACAAACACTAATTATTTATATTGATGTATGGAGATGCCGCCGTATCTCCTAGGTCAAGGAGTTTTCAGTTTTATTGATGGCTCCAACATATGTCCATCTCCATATGTTCTTGCTAGAGATGATATCTCTTTTAAGGTAAATCTACTCTTTCTTCAGGACCAACTTATTCTAAGTGCTCTTCTTTCCTCCCTATCCATGAAAGTTCTACATCTTGTTGTTGGCTGCCAAAACTCTTGTTCTGCTTGGCGCATTTTTGTGCAAGCTCTCACTTCTACCTCAAACTCTCGTATTATGCAACTTCATGGCCTCTTCAGGATCTTCAACAGGGTGATGAATCAGTAACTCAATTTATGCAAAAAGTTAAGGCCTTGTTTGATGAATTGGCCACTGATGGCAAGCCAGTTTCGCTTGAAGATTTCAATTTATATGTGTTTCGGTCTTCGAGGAGAGTTTAAAGACTTAGTTACAAATCTTATTACCAAGGCTGAACCTTTATCGTATATAGATCTTTATAGTCATCTTCTTACGCATGAATTTATTCACAAATCTTTAGCTGTTATCCATGCTCATTTGCTACCTACACCGAACTCTTTACCATTTATCCTTGTTGCGCAACACCAAACCTTTGGTAATTCTAGCCACAGCAGGGACCGCTTTGATGGTGGCTGGCAGCCCAACCAGTCTAGCAGTAGAGGTAATTGTTTTACTAGCTCCAGACCTAATCACTACAGCTTCCAAAGCTCCTCCTTCGATGACAGTCAACAAGGCATATGGCAGGGTAATTGGCAGCGCAATTGGGGGCAGAATCCATGCTACTAATTGTGTTAGAATTTCAATCATACTACTCCCCGCTGTCCTCAATTCCAGCAACGAGGTTATGGCCAACAATCTATTGCCAATCTGGTGCAGCGCAATCTCTCCTCAATAAGTTTCGTTGATTGGTTTTTTGATATCGGTGCCAATCAACACGTCATACCTGATCTTGCCACCTTGATTGCTTCAGAACCGTATCTTGGTAATGATAATTTGTATGCTGATGATGGTAAAGGCCTTCTTATATCTCATCTCGGTCATACAAAAATATATACACCACCTCATTCTTTCACCTTATCTAATGTTCTTCATGTTCTTGTAGTCATTAAACCTCAACTCTTTGTTCAAAAATTTTATCTTGATAATAATTTTTATTTTAAATTTCACCCTCGTGTGTTTTATGTCAACACCAATAAAGTCCTTCTCTCAAGTCAGAGTAAAGATGGTCTCTATGCCCTAACCAAGTCTTCTGTCACGTCAGTTCCTCAAGCCTATTGGTCTCCCTACACTTCTTTTTTTACAAATTCATGGCATCATCAACTAGGTCATCTTACTCCACGTATTTTTTAACTGTTAGTCTTGAAAAATAAGATCATTTGTAACAACAAACATCTTAATTTTCAATGTCAAAGTTGTCATTTAGAAAAATCCTCATGTTTGTCT
>NW_011500876.1:0-4160 GCF_000495115.2 Populus euphratica
CCAAGATCCGGGTCATGGGTATTGACCTGATCATTTTGGGTTGACCTTTAATTTTTTATACTTTTTTATAAAATAAAATATTATTGTTTTTATTCAACAGAAATAAATAGATAACGGGATGCAATCGGGTCATTCGATGTTTTCTTAAACACGACCCGGTTATGGTCTTAGGTCGGCCGGGTCCTGAGTCGACTGACCCATCAAGGCAACATGGGTTTTAAGATTATGGTTCATAGTCTACAGACTTAGTCAGATTGAGCTCTACCCCTCCATTCTTTCTCTCTTCCCTTTCTCTCTCATCCTTTAGCTCAATATAGTCTCATTTACTATTTATGAATTGTGTTTACCATGCAAAACTTGTTCAAAATGAGTCCCAAACTTGGTTAGACCAAGCTTATCTCTCTCTCCTCTCTTTGTTGGGTTTTACTGAGCTACCTTGTCTCAGTCGTTTTACTATTTATGAACAATATTATTTGCATGGTACTATTCATGAATAATATTATTCATCATTATTTATACTGTTTATAAATAATACCTTTTCTAATATATTTAACTATATATTTTTAAGATATTTATCATATATTTTCTAAGTTACATGTTCTCAGGTTTTAAAAAAAAGGGGATGAGATCTAAATATTTATCTATTATATTGATAACATAAGACAGATAACACACATATCTTTTCCACAGACAAAACCACCATTTTTATCTTGTTTAATTTTTAGATGCTTGTGCTTGAGAAAAACTCAAATGTTGACTTAGACGTTGAAGTGTCTCTCATTTCATGAGTGACTTGTTTTACAAGCACTACTCAGGTCTATGACTCATCAGCTAGGGAAAGTCAGTATTTTTTAAGAAGTTTTTCCATGACTTCATTAACAACTTCGTTTAAAAGAGCCTAAACAAAAATTTAGTCCATTCCTTTGTATATTTTTTTTTCAAAAAACCTTTTATGATGGGCGAGACTCCAGAATAGGAGATGGTGATTGATCTAACAATAAGGACTCCAACTCCTATTGGGCTTCAACAACTTTTCAATCAAATTCATTTACTTAATGATGTTGTTGCAGTGATGCAACTGTATCTTTGTACTATTTTTTCTACATAACAACATGGCCCTGTACATGCACTAAGTACACATATATACAACTCCATTTCCATAGAGAAACAAGGTAAAATGACATATATATGAGTAACACTCGCACTCTTACATTAAAATGAGATACATATCTCATGTGAGAATGAGACACTCCAAATAATCAAGTCTCCATCATTTTTCATCACCTCATTCCATCATATAAAGACCTAGGTGTGAGACAACCTCCATGACCCCACTGGTCTGTGAGCTACAACACAATGCTCACCAAAAAACTCTACTTTGTCACGTAGTGTTACAAACTCAACTCATAAAAAACCGTGTCATTATAAAAATCAGTTTAGATAACTATAAAGGATTTACAGGCCCTTAGGTGAAATCTAAAATATGAAAAACATTCAAGAGCTTATCATATAAAATATTGATGTTATCTATAAAGTTCTTCCAACAACATTTTATGAATATGTTAAAATATGGTAGTATAACCTAAAATATGCATCTATCATAAGTCTTCACAATTTTTTTATGAAGCTTACCTCTCACTTTAGCATAAGCTTTCATTCCAAAAAAAGTACCACATAACTCTTCATAGTCATATAATGAAAAAAATAAAAGTATTATAGCTTATTTTTAAAAATTTAATGAAAAATTCTTAAGCGTGGAAATATGCTTGAACTCATGCCATTAAAGATCTAATGAATGGGGTCTATAACTATTCCTTATAGGAAAGGTTATACACACTTTCTGATAGAAATCTTCTCATCATCAAACATATGATGAAAAATTACAATTGGTTAGAAGAAATTAGCATGGCCAAACAAAATCATTCATGCTTCCAAATATAGATAGAGTTTACACCACACCATCAATCTCTAATAAAAAAATTCAAAAAAAAACTAGAGGGCATATATATATTGCTATATGACGTTTCCCAAACTCATAACCATACCTCTGACCACCACTCGAACAAAGATGTTAACTATTATTCAAAGAAAATACTTCTTATAACATCTAACTCCAATAAAAAGTGGTCTAAACACAAAAAACACTAATAAGTTGTCTTTTTTACCATGACAATAAAGATGATACTAAGGAGTGTCACATACTATAAAATAATAGAACAATTGATTATCAGAGGTCACCTCCATTAGTTTATGAGAGCGAAAAACAGCTAGATTTAGGAAGAGAAGTCCATCCACTTACATTGTTGTCTAAGATTAAATAAACCATGGATTATCTCTAAAGATTTGAATCTCCATCCTTTTTGTCTTTTAATAGAATAAACTAAACTATGGATGGCTTAGTTAGTACTATTATAATATCATGCATAACTTGGTTTTATATTTTATGAACAGTAAAATTACTTTATGCATAACTTGGTTTTACTATTCATGAATAGTATTTTTCAAGGCTTGGACTAATCGAGCTTCACATTCAATTTAGTATTTCATAAATCATAATAATTGCTAATGGCCTGTAAATGATAGGGAGTTTAAGCGATAATAGTTAGTCAATCTCTTAATCACAAGTCTATGTGACCATTATCTCCAATTCTTCAATTATTGTGACTGAATTTCTCTAAAGCATTGTAACCAATGTTTTCAGGTCTTTATGCCTATATCTCTGGGTTCTTATGAACAACTATCTTTAGGTCTTTATGACCAAATCATTCCATGTCTTCATGACTATTATCTCCAAGTCACTATGACCACTTTTCTCATGTCTTTGTGACCAATGTTTCCAAGTTTTTATGACCAAATGTCTCAAGAAAGATCATGGATATTTCTCCATCAAACATTAGCAAAAATATGTTAATGAAAAAAAATTTCAAAAGCATGCCTATACATATGACACTTTTGTGCAAGTGTAGCGATAAAGGCAAATTTTTGCACTGTAAGTATTTTCCTCCCCTCTTTAGTTAGATAAAGTCTTCCAAATATTTATATTTATAAGACTTTGAGGTGCAAGTTAAAAAACAACAAAAAAAAAAAAAGATCAGAAAAAACTTGGTTAGGTCATGGCTCCATTAAGTTTTTTTCTCTCACCTCCCCTTCGCATTTATCCCTTAACTTGTTATAATCTCATTTACTATTTATAAATAGTATTTACCATCCAAAGCTAATTCAGAATAGCTAATTCAGAATGAGTCTCAATTTTCTAGACTCACTCAAACTGAGCTCCACTCTCTCATTTTCCTCTCATCCCTTAGTTTGGTATAGTACTCTCGTTTACAATTCATTAATACTATTTTTTATGGGTAGCTTGTTCATAACAAGTCCCGAGTTCTAAACTCTATTAGACTGAGCTCTATTTTCTTATCTTTTTCTCTCTTCCTATGGTCGATCTCACCAAACTACTTTAACTTATCTTGTGTGTTACTATTTATGAATGGTATTATTTACATGATATAATTTTTGCATGGTATTATTCATCACTATTATCCATTATTTATGAATAATATTTTTTCTCATATATTTCACCAAATATTTTTCTAGATAATTGTTAGATATTCTCCAAGCAATATATTCTCAAGTTTTGAGAGAAAAAGGGGTTTGAACACTCACCTTTGTATTTTTCATATATTTATGAATAATATATTTTCTCATATATTTCACCAAATATTTTTTTAGATATTTGTCAGATATTCTCTAACCTATATATTCTCAAGTTTTGAGAGAGAAAGGAAGGTTTGAACACTTACCCCTGCACTTCTCTATCATATAGATAACATGAGATAAAGAATGCACATATCTTCTTTACACATAAAAAACATCTTTTTCATCTTTTTAAATTTTTATTTGCTTCTCACTTAAAAAAAAACTCAAATACCAACTTACACGTCAGATGTGTCTCTCACCATAAGGGACTTGTTCTATAAGTACATTTCAAGCTCATAACTTAACAACCATTGTAAGCCAATATCTTTTTGTAAAGTTTTTCTACGACTTTATCAAGAACATATTAATGTTTATGACACAAACAAAATTCAATAATATATGAAATTAACTTAAAAATTAATTATTATACATGAAATGTCACACCATTTAATGACTTTTTGTTGTGA
>NW_011500876.1:4216-5440 GCF_000495115.2 Populus euphratica
ATAGATCTAGAAGCCAGGTTGATACACCTAGTTATTTTTTTAAAATAACATAAATGATGCATTATTTTCTTAGACAAATAATATGTCATTCACCAATTTATTTTTGATCATTTTCATGATGGAAAAATAAGTAATTGAAAAATAAGGGTTAAAGTTTGAGATCTAAAAAGTTAACTTTTAATTTATTTTCACCTAAAAACACCTCAACAACGCCCACAAATAAAATAAACTTTAGGACCTAAACATAAAGTCTAAAAACAACATGGACCAAATAATACAGATAAATTGAGACTTTAGAAACCAAACTAAAGTTTTTCGCATCTTTTAAAAAACAAAAATTAGAATGGTTTTTTTTTATAAAAAAATTAAACCCTTGTTTTTTTAATTTGGTTTCCAACAAAAAAAATCTATTTTGTGAAATTAATGTTTAATTTATTAATGAAATATTTGCAAATACCTCAAATATTCGAAAGGATGTAAATAAAAGTAAATTGAGATGCATGAATGGATCCAAAAATTAAGTGTAATGATGGAATGGCAAAGAAATAAAACTCGAGAATTGAAATGAGAAATAAAAAAGTCATCGTTAGGATAAACATTGGTATCCACGATGGTTTTGTGAAAATATGCATGTTCTGTTTTAATGTTTTTTTTTTAATATAATGTAACTACAATTTTCTTAATTTTTTTTTAAAGTCTACTAAGAAGAACTTTAAATTAAGATTTCACAGTATATTTGTTAGGCCACTCAATTTACTTTAATAAAATTACAGATTTTCAGTTGTCTCTTTTGCGCTTCTCATGCCTTCACTTGAATGCCCATCATTCGTTTTCGATCTTACTCTAATTAGGATTGAAGGCTTTTACTGCTTGGCAAATTTGCATCTCAAGAAGGTCAATTCATCTACAAAACCAAAAACTTGCAGTCAATCCTCAAAATAATTAACCAATTCAACTCACAATATTTACAACTTGAGTATCCATGACTAGGCACAACAATATAGTTTAGTTTATTCTTAATTCTAAAGTATAACTCCACTAATTAAATATTAAATTTATTTTTAAAAAGTTATCTGTTTGAGTTCTATAAATTTTAATTTTTTTTTAAAATTATTGTATTTTTATATGATTAATTTTAGAATTTTAAAAAAATATTAAGGCATGTATAACCTAATCTAAACACCCACGATTATATATATATATATATATATATATATATATAGG
>NW_011500876.1:6643-22758 GCF_000495115.2 Populus euphratica
AGGGAAAGAATTGAAAGAATATGAAACAAAAATTAAAAATAAATTCATATATTTTTAAGATATGATTTTGTTTAAACGGCTCAGTTTTTCATATATTCTTTAATTTATATTATTATTTCTAAACTTTAACAAACTATAGTATTTTTAAAGAAAAAAATTATAAGGACTATAGCTCAATTGATTAAATTTTAAATTTATGTTTTAAAAATTATTAATTCATTATAAAATTTAGAATAATCAGAATCTTATTTAATTATTAATTATAGAATTTTAAGAAATTAATTACTTAATTATTAATTATAGAATTTGAAAAAATTAATTAAAATAAGTATAAATTATCTAGCAGTTGCGATTAAAAAAAAATCCACAATGAGAGGGATGTTTGAAAACCCATGCAATATCCATGAGGCATCCTGCAATACCGAGGATTTCACATCAATTCAATAGTAAAATGTAAATGAAATCAACAGACAGATGTGAAAGCTCCGCCGACCGGAAAAGGCCTCCAGAATTAGGACAAGACCGTGTACTGCAGTGGGTGTTGTGCAACTACCGCTTACAGCTACAACTACAAGTGTCCCGAGCCACGCAAAAGACGTTAAATCATGATGCCAACATGTGGATTGAAGGCATGATCACATGGGAGGTTATTGGTTAAGTCCACCATCTCAGTACTCTTAACATGGTATGGTTCTTTGTTTAGAAAGACCATCAAGACCACTACCGAGTGCCCCGCCTGCCTGCCTGCTGTATCTGCGCTGTTCACACGGCAATGACTCGCACAAAAAGGGTTATGAATATTTAAAGACTCCCTCGGCTTGAACGGGTATTTACCACGCGTATAATGCAATACATGAACTTGACTTCAACATTCACAGGCCGCCGTGATCCGTGAGTCCGACCTTTACTGTTTAACCCAAAAAAATCGAGTTTACCGCAATCTAGAGAGAAAGGTTTCATCGTGTTTGTTGAGCTTTTCCTTGGGCACTATTTTTGAAAAATATAAATTTAGAAGGAGAAATTGAACTGTAATCCGTCCTATTCTATACCCACAATATTAGGCATTTAAGGCGTGGGGAGAGAGTTCAACCATCCGAAAAATGAAATATGGAGTACAATTAAAACATGTAATTAAGAAGAAATCCATTCATATCCACGAGTATAATAAATAATTGAATATGAATCTCACGCAATTCTTTTAAAAAAATAATAGTAAAAGAATGAATTAATGTCCAATGGAAGAATAGCAGAGGAAGTCTACAAACAATGAATACAAATCCCTATACAGAACCCATTCATTATCAAAGCAAACCCCAAAAGATAACACCATAGAGAGTGATGAAAAGAACAGAAAAATCCAAGAATCCTCCTAATTAAACCTAATCTTAAATTCTAAATTCAAATTTGCGAAGAACCCATATCGGTCCTTTCTTGCTTAAGCGAAAACATTAATCTTGGCTTTTTCCCTGGCAAAGGACTTTCCACTTCTTGATCTCCGCAGGGTTCTGGTTTACTGATTCTTGGACCTTCAAATTCAGGCAAAGCAGGCAAGTTCAGGTCAAAGTCAAACCCACCACCGCTTCTTTGACTTTTACTCTGGCTCACGCCACCGCCTCCAACAGCACCACCGTCTGAGGTGGTGATTGCAGCGCTAGCACTACTGCTGTTGTTGCCTCCAATTGTGCCCTCATAGTGACAACGTTTGTGTCCGCCTAAGGCCTGTCCAGTAAGGAAAGTCTTGTGGCAGATAGAGCACTCATGAGTCCTACCACTGGTAGTCGTGGTGGTTGTGGTGGAGGTTGATGGGTTTTCGGTGGCTGAGGCGACGGTGGACTCGGAGGAGGACTTCCTGTGACTGGCTTTGTGCCCGCCAAGAGCCTGGTAAGAAGAGAAAGCCTTGTTGCAAACCGAACACTTGTAAGAAAGATCCGAAGTTGGTGGTTGGGGTGGTGCAGGGGAGGCGGAAGCGGTTTTTTTGGCAGTTGCGGCAGTGGAGCCGCCACGAGCAAGCATGATAAGGCAAAGAGCGAGGTATTCTTCCTCGGTTGAAGGGGACTCACTACGAGGTCTCTTAGAGCGTTTCCTCTTAATCCATGTTTCTTCATAATTGAAAGGAGCGGCTGTTGTAGGAGAATTCAGAGCTTCAAGAGCCATGACTTGGATTCTTGATACTGAGTTTTTCTTGTGTGAGTGGGCAACGAGAGCTACAAACGAAAAAGATTTCTAAGGAGAGGAAGAAAGGCTTAGAGAGAGAGGGAGAGAGGGCCGATCACTGAGTGTAGAGTAAGGAAAGGTTTTGTTTATATATATAGGAAGTTGTGGTGATGGAGTGGGAGAGTTGGTGGGCAGTGAGGTCGGTCAACTAAGCAATAGAGGGGGGGTTGGGATTTGTGGAGACTGAGCTACTACTAACAAGAGAGGCTGTGAGGATACGACTAATTCCAATGTCCAAGTCAAAACAAGGGTACGCTGGCCTTTTTAACACACATGAAATAGTAGTAGAGGTAATTTGAATCCTAGGTGAACTCGGGGTCTTTTGGCCGTGTGGAGCACGCATTATTGAGTCAGCAATGAGGCATTAACAAGGTGGATAAGCTTGCAAAGACTGTATTTTTATTGCCTTGTATATTTCAGTTTCGCGTCCCACAAGTAAATCTTGGGATGTCTTCGAAGATTATTCTATTAAAGTGACTTGCTCCTTTCCGATTCCTTTCCTTCTTCGGAGTGGTACAAGTTTTTTTTATATATATAAAAAAAAACAATACCATTCAATTTACGCGAGGAATAGTAATAGCAATTCATTAAGCTTTACTGCACGTGTCTAATACTGCCGGTGTCCAATCGTATTGATGTTCGTTATCAAATGGTACTTTTCTTCTCTTACAAACAGAATTCAGCATGGCATTGAAACTGAAATTAGAAACCATCTCTTCTTAATATGGAATAATAAAATAAAACACGACACGTAATAAAAAAAAAAAACTTTGGTTTGCTCCAGGGAGGTTGAAGAACCCTTTTACCCTTTCTTTTATTCTTTAAATTTGACACATGTAATGAAGAGTGAGGTACAATTTATTAAATAACTATGGTTTTTATGTACTTCTCCACGAAAACTAAGTAAATTTGCCCACATATATAGCTACCATTATATTTAATAATGTTTCAATGATTTTTTGGCGTTTCCCATGCATTATTCCTATATAGAAATGAGATCTAACGCACGATAACAATGCACCGTACTAATGAATCCACACTAGTTCTTCCTTGCAGATTAAGGTCTTACTCGTCGTCGGCCATTTCTTTATAGTATATGTCTTCAAGGTCGGAAACGTTTCGCGGTATTTGCTTGGGCCGCCGGTCTTCCTTCTCTAGAAGCAAAACAAACATCCCTTGCTCTGCTTCCTCGTTACTTCTACGCCGTTGATCGTTTACATTCACGCGCTGAAAGTGCACAGGAAATTTTTCTGTTACTTGCAAATTGACCTTATCTTGGAATTTTGAGCTTTATGCTTGGTTTTGGTAGTTTCTTGTTGGTTGGCTAATGCCTATCTAGAAAGACAGCCATCTAATGCTCGCCCAGAAACATCTCTTTCTTTGCCACCTGGACAACTGTCATCCCATGATTATCCCTCGTTTGCATTCTAGAAAATACAAGTCCCTCCCCTCGAATCACCCCTATCAGTTGTTAGGTAGTGTCTGTGTGTCTGTGTCAGGTACTATTTTTAAAAGTAACTTATTTTAAAATAATATTTTTGATATATTTTAAAATCCTTTTTTGATATAAAAAATAAAACGACAGAAGATTATAAAGTAAATTATTTTGAAATAAAAAATAAAATTAAAAATTATTCTGTTTGTTAAGGAAATTCAAAACTATTTAAAAATATTAAAATTATATTTTTAAATAAAAATAATTTTAAAAATAAACTTAACTAAAATACCAAACACACAATTATCCTCAAACCGAAATGCAGTGGTTATTATTCTGAATGCTAGAAGAAAGCATGCGTTGGATAATACGAATGGAGCAAGGGTATAATTCCGAATTAACCAGAGATATTCCCGCGGAGCGATGTATATATATATATATATATATGGACAAGACAATGAATCTTGCGCTTTCTCACTTCCATTCCATTACATGACAATTCAACGTATTTTTTACCAAAATCGTAAATCAGAAGATTAAGGAAAATTAGCACTAATACCACAATATATAATCCGCGTTTAAATAGTAAAAAATCAATCTATTTTTTGATCTTAAGACATAGTTTTTAAATATTTTAAGGGTGTGTTAATATATACTGTCGAGTCGTGTTTTTTTTAATTAATCCTTTTTAAAAAAAATTAATTTTTATAATTTAATATATTAACATAGAAATATATTTTTAAAGAAATAAGGTGAACTGTCACGCATCCCTAATTCTTTAAAATCATACAAGGGGAGGGCATAGAAGGGTTATTGATGTCAAATAACATGACAGTTAGCTAGTACAGTCTAGTAGTAGCTAGAGAGGGATAGTGGACTTATAAAGGCTTCACCGACGCGCAATCGTCAGGGCATACGGCAAGCAACGCCCCAATCTTCTACAGTAAACACGTGTCCCCTCCTTTTTGCTGGTTTTCACATGCTAGCAAACATATAGAGATAAACCGACAATATATTTTTAATGACCACCATTACCCATCCATTGGCTAGGGATCTCTAGCAAATAGCCACGTGGAAATTTTTATGTGTGTTTGGCCACGTATAACCACCCTCTTTCTGCTGAGCATCCCCAGCCGCTCTTGGCAAGTCCAGTAGCCTCTCTTTTCTGGATCCCTCTTCAAAATTAAATGTGTTTTTGGTGCTGTATTTTAAAAATTTTAAATTATTTTTATTTTAAATTAATATATTTTTAATATTTTAAAATTATTTTGATGTATTAAATTTAAAAATAATTTAAAAAACAATAAAAATATTAATATATTTTTCTAAATAAAAAATACTTTAAAAAATATTTATAACCACAGTTTTAAACACTATGGCATTAAAAAAAAACAGATACATAAATATATAATTAATAATTTTTAACATGAAAAATAAGAGATGATTTTAAAAAATTCTCGTAAACTTCTAAAAGATATATTTTATTAATTATTAAACCCGAGAGAAATATAAAACATGAAAAATTGTTGAGAAAGAGATTGGGAAACCATAATATAAAAGCCGAGAAAAAGAAGGACAGCACTACTTCGCTGCAATTCTTCCAAGTTTCTGCCGTCCTAAAACTTTCGGCCGTAGAGCGTAAACTACAATTTTGTAAACTAACAAAAGCTACTCTTCACTGTAACAGTATAATGATAATTTTGTTTTTTCACAAAAAAAAAAACTTAACAATTAAGCATATTGAAATCTTTTTATGTGAACTTGGTCAACACCGAATTATCTGGAGATAATTTAATTATATAATAAAATAACTAAAATATTTTTAAAAGTTAAAAATTTGAAAATAATATCAATTAAGTATATCTCCGGGTGCATAAAAGTTTTTAAAAAGTTTATTATATTTTCATCAATATCAATATTATATAAAAGATATTTATTTGTTATTAATATTATATAAATAATATTTATTTGTCTGTAAATCAAGAGAAAATAATACTTCAACTCTTCTATTAAAATAATATGATAAAATTTAAAAGTTATATATATCCTTTAAACTACCCAAGTAAAAAAGAATTTTTTCTAATTCTTTATTTATACTTTTGTTTATACAAACCATTTATCATATATATTTTTTTTAAAAAAAACTATGCTCCTAAAGAATTAAAAGTTTTTTCTCTTATTTATTGAAATATTTTATTAAAACAATCTTGTCAAAAAAATTATTTTACATGTATTGAATCTTCTATCATTAATCATCAACCTCTCAAACTCTAAAAAATAAAACATTAATGTGAACATTTGATCACCATATATGACAACACTCAAACCTCCTTTTTCATTAGCATATTAAATTTTAAAACATCATAGTTTTATGGTTTTTTAAGGGGGTTTAGGTTTAAGCTTCAGATAGTTTCACTAGTATAGTCATGGAATAATCAATAAGCAAGAAAAGGAAGAACTCTGAGTGAAGACTTAAAATAGCAAGTCTAGGGAAGTTCATGACATTTGCATATCTATAACAAAGCAATTAACCCCTTTTAACATCTCTTATAAGTGTTTTATGTTGTTGAAAGCTAGATCAACATGAGATTTTTAATATATAGCTAAAAAACATTAGTAACTATCTGAATGATTAAATAAATACCAGCTAACAAATCGAACCCCCACCAATAACTAAGATTGCTTGGGGTTAGATAATTTATCAAATGCTGATTAAGTGTGGGGAATATGAGTTGTTTAAGAAGAGAGAATTATTGTTTGCTGATAATCATTTATTTTTCCTATTATATTAACTCTAGTTTTCTCACCTTTTTAACGGTCTAGGACCCTAACTAACTAACTAGTTAGTTAGTTAGTTAGTTATCTTTCTTCCATCTCAAAAGGATATATAGGTGTGAAAATAGTGTAGAAGGTCATAGGTTGCTGAAAAGGTGTGCTCGATGACCAAATTAGAGAGATTATAACTGCTTTTTCTTCTCTCCAACCCTTTTAAACTGATTATCTTTCTAGAATAAAGCAAGCTTAAGAATGAATCTAATTGAAATTTAGGTCTCTTTGGAAGATTTTTATTTCCTCTTCGGTGAATTAGCATCATCTATGAAAAACTAATCAAAAAGCCATCAACTGTTTTTTTAGAATTGATTTTTGACATCCTTAGTTGTTATTAATTGTAAACAATCAAGAAAATCCAAGGATGAGATATGTCATTGACCTCCCTACAGAAGCTAACACGTCTTCTCTATTAGATTTTCAATGACTCATTAATTATGTGCAAACCCTTGCCCAGGTCATCTTGGCATTTCAAGAGCAACATCACGTCTTGCCATTCCAACAAGTACCAGCACATGAGGTAGCTTCCTCAATCCTAATCTCCCAACCATAACCAGTTTGCCCTGTCTGGAGATAATTATTTTATATAGAGAATACTGATTCATAATGACTTGAAAAGCTTTTCACCTTGATAATCTCGTAGTCCTATAAAGATCACTCTTGTAATCCTTCTAGTCACTACAAGATTAAAGTAAAATACTGATGTTTTTTAGCTTTATATATAATAATTAAAATGGATAATTTGTCGGGGTGACTTAATTGTGAAAAAGTTAGATAAGTAATGTTATCATTGACTTAAAAATTAAATCAATTAATGGGATGTTAGAATTATATTGAAGGGCTTGTCTAAGAACGCGGTTGAAACCATACTTCATAAAAATTTAATTTTTTGTTTAAAATTAATTTAATTTTATATTTTTAAACTATTTTAATCTGATAATATTTAAAATAATTTTTTAAATAAAAAAACTTTGAAAAATAAACATTATCACCCTTTCAAACAGTCCTTTCAGCAAGATTTTCACTTGGAGTGCTTTGGTTTTTTATTTACTTCCATTTCAATAATCACTGTTTGCACGAGTGATTAGCTGGGAAATTGTAAGATCGATAAAGACATATGAGTAGATGGGTACAACAAACAACTTAATTAGGGCCGCGCGGTCGCTGTGAGTAAAATCTCAAGTTTATTGAATTAAAGCAAGATTCATATCTACTCTATAAATGTTTATTATTATTCATTTTTTTTAGAAAAGAGCATGCCATGTGTTTGGGAATTATTGTTCAAGAAGGCGTAGAAGATTATACGTCTTTCAGAGGGATATAGAGAGTAATTGCCAGTGCATGCAGCGTAGATTAGATGCATTCTAGGTTCGCCCATGGTGCTCCTTTCCCCATGGTAGAGAGGCCCTAGAGGGCTAATCAAATGCCAGAAACACCTGGGAATCGAGATGTGTATATCTCACTCAAGCTAAATCTTGTATTTTATTAATCACCCACCAAAGAAAAAAGAACAGAATTATATGAACAGTAAGTCTAAAGAACTCTCCATCATTAAGGAAGGGGTTTAGCTTAAACGCGGGAGTTCATAAGAATGTGAATTCTCAGGCGGAGTCAAGGTTCACCTTCAGAGAGGACAGAAATGAACAAGGGTTCTTCTTTTTTTATGCTGCCAGGCACTGCTTGTTCTAAACCCCTGCCGTGTCAGAAACAACAAAGTAGAAGATACGTAACTTTATTATTTTTTAGTCGTCAAGCCATTGCAGATTCCAGACGTCACTTTTGCAGGTTTTATATATCCAGAAGAATAGGAGGAAATTCAGGAGTGTACACATTCATTCATACATTGCTTTGTGATCCAACTCACATTAGCTGGAGTTAAATGTCAAGGGCTGTTGTTTTTGGAACCATGTTTCTCTTTTTTTTTTAAGAAAAAAATATAGTCGTTTAAAATTAATTATTTTCATGTTTTGAAATCATTTTAATATGCTATTATAAAAAATAATTTTATAAAAATAAAAAACATTATTTTCAAATAAAAAAACACTTTTAAAATCGCCACCCACGTACCACCACAATCACTGCCAAAGTTTTCAACAAAGTACTACACTTCGATGTCGTGTCGTTGCTGTTTTTCTTTTCCCTGAATAGCTATGATTCTTAGCAGCGAAGGCAAATAGATGGAAAAAAAACCCACCCAATTAATTAATTAATTAATTAATGTTGTTGAAGCCACAGCCTTAAGTAGGGCAATTACTTTTTACCGGAGGTCGAGAGATGCATGAACCTCCATAGATTCTTTACTGAGCATGTACATATAAGAATTTTCATATAATGATCGACATTATTTCCATCTTAATTAAAATTCTATACTGACGGTCACGATTCCATCTTGTATAGAAAATTAATCCCTTTTTTTTTCAGTTTTTTCACATAACATTTTTAGAAATGTGATTCTATGTTTATTTTATATTTTGATAGGTGTTATTTTTTAAAAATATTTTTCATTTAAAAATATATTAATTTATTTTCTATATAAGCATATTAAAACAATTTTAAAAAAAATTAAATAAAAAATAAAGATATTTTAGAATCGGGACCGGAATGAAAAAACAAATTCCGCACCTGAATATGTAATTTTCAAACTGGAATTTCATGCACCAACGAATTAAAGGGATTTTCTTGGGTGATAATCATGTAATGGTCAAATTATCTCTTCGTGGCCCGCTGCTTCTTGGAAACAGGCTGGAAACTTCAAGAAGGCGAGGAAGAAATGGGATGGATGTTGACCTCTTGAATGATGAATTAGTCAAGTAACTGCTCTTTTTTTGTTGGATTATTTCGTTGTTTTCTG
Source organism: Populus euphratica (assembly GCF_000495115.2). Classification (NCBI taxonomy): domain Eukaryota; kingdom Viridiplantae; phylum Streptophyta; class Magnoliopsida; order Malpighiales; family Salicaceae; genus Populus; species Populus euphratica. The sequence continues at coordinate 15,973 of NW_011500876.1, forward strand.
TTGAATTTCCTTTGTAGGAATTAACAAGTTATTTCACGTGTAAACTTCGCACTAGGTCGGTTGATGTTTTTAGTAAAAGAAAAAAAAATATAAAACTTTTCTAAATTTCTTTTAGACAATAAAAGTATGATTTATAGATTAAAAAACGTATACATGGATTTCATTAAATAAATAATAAACTATTTATGCAGATAAATTTAAATGTTTATATTCAATTCACCTAGAATAATTTTTTTTAATGTAAATAACTTAATGCATAGGTTTTATTAACGTGTATTTTGATAACAAGTTAAAAAAATATAATTATGAATCAATAAACTAATATTTATATATAATAAAATATAATGAAGATTATACAAATTAAACAGATTTATAAAATTTCAAATATATTTTTAACATAGTATAAAATTGGGATATTCTTGCACTTGCTACATTGACATGCTATTTTTTTAGTCTTTGTATCGTAGTTTTTTTAAAATAAAAAATAAAATATAAAAGAATGAAGATAAAATTAAAAAAAAAATATTTAAATAGACCAAGGGTAGAGTGATAAATATTTCAAATGTAAATAATATTTTTTGAAAAAAATATAAAGAAAAAATTAATTGTAAAGATATTATAAAAATTAAAGATAAAAAATAATAAAAATAGATCAAACATCAAATAATAAAAATTTAAACTGTTTTGTAGAAAAATTTGTTTCCTAATAAAAAAACACAAAAAATCACAGATATATCACTGCTGAAAAAAATTAAACTGTGTAATTTGTATAGTAAAACACCGTACATGTATAATAATACGTGTACTGAGTGTGTACTTGAACATACTGATTGGCGAAGCTGTGTTTTCCTTCGTTTTTCTAATCCGAATGAAGATTTGGATAAGGCCCAAGTCAGCCTTGGAATTTCATGACGTCGAGAGCTAACCATTTTGCCAAGTTACTTGCTGACTGCAAAGAGCTAGTTTTTAGTTTTTAATACTCAAAACAATGGGGGCGGCCTCTGGTTTCAGAGATCTACTGCATCCTGTTACTATTGCCTGCCTGAGGATTTAAAGCCATAAGAAAACGGCGAATATCCTCGTCATACCTAAAATCTTACAGCATCCTGCATGTGACCACTTGTCTCGATATTGTGCTAAATGGGGGGAGGCCGATCTGCCCCAGATCCGTGTATAGTTTTTCCATGCCGAACTTGAATTAGTGGAAGTCAAATACAAAGACCAGCAGGCTATATTTTACAGCGTCTACACAGCACACCTTTTTTTTTAATGGGTACTTATCTCCCTTTATGTTGGTAGATCTTGATCAGTTACGTCGACTTTTCCAATTCACAGGGAGAGAATGGAGATCTTGTTGACTGCTGAGGAGGCGCTGCAAATGGAACGCCTGTAGATGCCTGAACCTGGAGGATGGCTGAACAAGAAGAACTAAATCCAGCCGAGCATTTCCATAGAAAGAAAAGGAATCCACCAGCCCTTCATGAGCTCATAACAGCCTGCTAAAACTAGGTTTCGCAGCTTTGCTCAAGAACTAGCCTGGTCGTTTTCCACAGAGCCCGAGTCCCTTTCAATCAATCTTTTCTTCTTCTTTTTTTTAACCAACAAAACTTGTCGAAGGCACCCATTGTACTCTCCAGTACTGTCCACAACCAAAACCAGAAGCCTGGAACGGCTGTACATTATTGACTTGTAGTTATTTTTTCTAAGATGATCGAAATTTAAGCCCTCAACTACACGAAGCAGCAGCAGAAATTGAAAGCTGACCTGGTTTCTGGTAAAAAAAAGATTAAAAAAAGGATTTTTAAACGGTTTTCAATTTCTACATGTTTGTTAGACGGTGGTAAATATTGTTTTTTAAATTATTTTTTATTTAAAAATATATTAAAATAATATATTTAAAAATTTTTAAAATTTATTTTTGTAGCATTGAAAGGAAAATTTATTTGTAAGAATTTATTTTTTTATACTTAAAATTAATTAGTTTAGTATCACTTTAATTATTAAAATAAAATAATATTTAATAGTATAAATATTTTTATAAATCTTGTTAAAATAATGTAAGGGTCCAATAAAAAAAAAACTTTGTTTTTCTAATCAAATAAAAAATTATATTTTTAATATGGATTGTGTTTTTATTTATATAAGTAAAAAAAATGGTTATTTTCTTTAATAACTCATTTTAAGTCCTGAGTTAAGTTAATTTTTAGCATTAAAATTATCCAATAATATAAAAAATATTAATTTAAAATAAAAATAAAAATCCTTAAATGGCGCTCCACAATTCTCATTTTTCGAACATGAGATCTTTAAATTAAATAGAAATGTTAAGTCTTAAATGCTACGTATCTCCTTGACCTCCTCTAATTCCTTTCTTTGAAAGTAGAGAATTATTCACTGTCAGAAAATAAAAGCAACGAATTATTCTGTAAAAGCCCACATCCATGCTCTTACAAATTGTTGCGATAATTATTTATTTATTTTTTTGTGTTGGTTTAATGATGTAAGAGAAATATTTAGGAGTGTATTAGTGATTATTTTTTAAAATATTTTTTAATTGAAAATATATTAAAATAATATATTTTTTATTTTTTAAAATAATTCTAAAATTAATTTGAAAAAAATTATTTTTTAAATGACACTTTCAAAGCTTAAAAACAAATAGGCTCTAAGTTGATAATTGTTTTTGCAGTGGTACTATGCTTTTAAAAAAAGTTGAATTTGTTTTTGCTTCAAATTAATTTTTTTTATTTTTTAAAATTATTTTAATATGTTCATATTTAAAATAAATTTTATAAAATAAAAAATATTATTTTTATATTTTTCTAAATAAAAAATATTTTGAAGTTATAATAATAATTCGAAGTATGTGGGAATGATGGGCCTAAAGCAGCTCTGTTGTTGGTCTTCCTAAAGTGGAGGCTCTTCTACCCAAGTTTGTTTCGAATTAGACAAGTCTCTATACATGAGGTTAGGCCCAAGCCCAAATTCAGATACGTCCTCACTCTTCACTCTCCAGAACCAACCAGTGAAAAAGAACAAAAACACAGAGAAAGAGAACGAGACCCCAATGCACCAAAACCTCAAGCTTCACAATCACCGCTCTCTTCAAGCAAAGAGAAATCAGTAATCACTCGCTGCAGTCTGCAGTGCACATATAGTATGGCGACTTCTCTGTTTTCTCCACTCTCAGCTCCAAACCCAGAAATGGTCAGCTCCTCTGCTGGGTTAAACAAGTCCTCCTTTCTCCAATGCTCCAAACTCCTTTTATTAAGCACTCCTAGAAAACAAAGATGCCACTGCTCTTGCAAGTCCCCTACTGTTTATATTTTTAATATGGGAATATGCCCTTGTTTATATTTTTGAATCATTAATAGCTTTTTGGTTTTTCTTGTTTATGGAATTGTTTGTGTTTTAGAGTCTTAAATGGAAAAGACAGCAACATTGGCCATTTATTTACTTGATAATTCGGAGACTGCCTTTCAATCTTCCCTCATCCATGAGCTCGATAAGTCATAATTGCATTAGAATGAGATGAGATGAGATGATTTTAAGGCTTTGCTGGCAGTATACAGATCACTTATTTTGAATGAGACGACTCCTAATTATTCAAGTTGAGACCTTCAGGTTCATTGCATTTAACTGCAATCTCTGTTCTTATCGGGACCCTCACCTTTCTATGGTTTTATGGAATATAAAGTGGCCTTTTGTATTAGAATTTGAGAGCTGCAATGGTTCTAGTGTCTTTGACTTGTTAATTTCCCAGCAGCCCCGAATTTGATTCTTGGAAGCTTCAAATTCTAACTTCCATTTCTCTTTATCTTAACCTCTGCAGTGATGAAAAATTATAAAAATTTACCTCCATCTCTTGATGGTCTTACTCCTTCACAAATGGGCATGTTCATGACTGAAGATAATCCCGTTTGTCATCAGTCAGGAAGTGTCACAGAGGTTCCTTCTTAATCACTCCTTGAGATCACCTCTCTAGCTTCAAGATGATCTTGTATTGATAAATTGCCTAAAATCAACTTCTGTTCTAATTATGCCACATCAACTTGTGTTCTAATTATGCCTAAAATCACATTCATGTGGTTGAATATGTGTAATCATTCACCCTAATTTCTTTTCTTACTGTTTAGAATGAGAAGATGGAGACTGTCAGATCAGAAACTGAAGCGTATGCCATTGCAGACACCATGTCTATAAGTATCATAATCTAGGATTTTCTCTGCACAGAGGTTATTATAAGATCTCTTTAGTTCATGCGCCAATATCTGTGTGTGCATGTCTGTTTGTTGTGTGTCTGCACACAAGATTTTCAGTTATTTTGTCACCTTTATGTTTATGCCATGGAGCAATATTAAATGTGTGTGTTTGTTGCATGTCTGCATGCAATATTTTCAATTATTTGTTAATTCCTTCATCAATTGTTTAATGTGATTGAAACTTATCCTGTGCATCTCTTTCTATATGCCTGAAGTACTGCAAATCAACTATCTATACTTTGAATTGTGGCATGGCATATGGTCAAGCAGCAATGCTTCTATCTCTTGGAGCCAAGGGTTATCGCGATTTACAGCCAAACTCATCCAGTATGCTCCAAAGTTCTCTTTTAAGTTTAAAAGCATTATCACTAGAGAACAGCAATGTTTTGGAAAATGCATTTGCAATTTGGAGCTTTGGGAACAGTAATGTGTTTAAAATTATTTATAACTAGAGAACCTATTTGTACTTGAATGGTTTAAAATATTTCTATTCACCATCATGTCTTCTAACTGTGTGAGACTATATGGCTGCTTAAGTACCATTCTTGAGAAAAAGAAAATGTGTCTGAACAAGTGAATGGCTAATCGGGTGAAGTTCTATCTCCTAAAATTTTGCCAGATGTCAGGAAAGTGGTATGATAGTTATGGGAGTGTTTATCACTGGTCATTTGTGGCTTGACCTAATCACCAATTTGACAATTTCTGGTCCTACAGGAAGGAGCACAATCTGTTTTCCACCCAGCTAATCCATCTCCTAACTTCTCGTAGCCTTATAAACTTAATTTCTTATAAAAGAACCTGTGAAAAACCTGTACCTGTTTGCTTTGCTGATCTATTTTGATAGCATTGGCATAAGTGACTAGCCCATGCAGCCTGTTGATTGCTCGATCAAACAATGTGGCCATAGGTTTGGCACATCTTTCAAGTAATGTAGAGGGTTTTGAGCATGAGGTTCTAATAATTTGATTCTGGATTGTAGCAAAATTATGTTTGCCTTAAGTCAACTGATCAAGCGGAGCTGCAGTAGATATGTGGATCAAGGTTCTCCCCTACATTCTCCCTTCCTTTTTCTTCCTTCATCAATTTTCGTAACTAACTTTTTTCTCAGGCCAAGGAATTGGATGCAAATACTGAGTACTATATTGAACTGTTAGCAAAAGGAACTGGGACGCCGAAGGAAGAACTTGTTAAAGACATCCAGCGACCACAATATCTCAAAGCTCAAGAAGCCATGGATTATGGGATTGCCGACAAACTACTTAGCTCAAGTGATGATGCATTTGAGAAAGGGTAATTTTTTCATTGCATTTGGCTTTTGTTTTGTGTTTGATTTCATGTGCATTTGAGTGACAATAAGCCTTCGATGTCCAGGACTATGATGCATTGCTTGCTCAAACAAAAGCCATGAAGGCACAAGCTGCTGGGCCAAGAGCAACTCCCTCTTGTTTTAGATGATGACAAAATATAGTATAGCTGATTATACAGAGTAAACTGCCAAGCTAGGATACGCTTTCGTTGATGGCAGTGCTGGTCCGTGTGGCCGTATAGCTCTGGATCCGTATGCGAATCTCAAAATGCTGTATACAATGTGTATCTTAGGCAAGGGCGCAATAGGCCACTGGTTCGTAATAGTATGTAATACAAACAAGTCCATATTTGTGTTCTGATCTTGTTGAACTCCGGGAGAGAATTCATGCCTTTTCAACTAGAGATGAGTTCTCTTTTGTGCAGGGTGTGAGCGAAATATTTTTCACACCCAGACCACACTTTGATTAAGTTGGTATTGAAATGCAGATCCCAAATCTGATTGTTTGTCAGGAAAACTGGTTACAAATACTACATAGGGCAAGTTTGTGACGGTTGCATTTCATCTCATGATTGGTTGAGATTTGAGAGCTTGGGCTTCATTATTATTGCTCTTGATGAAGTGCTCAGGGAAAGGCATCACCATCTTTAGTATGATTTCCTCTCTTTTAATCCATTAACAGCAACTGAATTCATCGGTTGATAGTTCAATCATTCAGTGTCTCCGTTTGAGCTTTAAGAAATCAAATGGCTGACACCTGTTTGCGTCATTGATAGCTTTGAATTCACTTGTTTATTTGCACTTCTGCTAGTTCCAGAAATATAACCAAAATGCCATGTCTTTTGAAGAACATGACTCCTTTTGCTGCTATTGAAGGTGGAGAAGACGTTAAGGAGAAATATTATATAGAGCAACTAGCTTAAAGTTGGCAATAGCCAACAGAATAAATCCACAGAATATAGATTTCTTAAAAGTTACTGATGCCTCACAATTAGGCTAGCCAATGGCTTCAACCTCCTCCTTGTTGATCTGATTGCAATGCATCTCATAACCATCATGATGATGAATAGATTGTACTGAAAGCTATTGTTATGCGTTTTTTCCCCGGGAGACATGACATTTGCAAATCCATTTGCATTATTAACTGTGCTGGACACATTCATCCAAAGATTGATTGTTTGCTGTAGCCTGTTCAGCTGGCTTCTTCACCTCGGTGCA
>NW_011500876.1:22769-75094 GCF_000495115.2 Populus euphratica
TCAGCAGGCTTCTTCACCTCGGTGCAAAATTACTTTGCCCAAAGATTGATTGGGCTTCACCGTGCAAGTCACACGGTTTACAAAGCAACGTTCATTCTTGGACAACACAGTGGAGTTTTGAACCCCAATAAAACTCATACACGATAGATGAACAGACCCATTCAGAATCTGCATACACAAAAATAGTCGATGCCCTTGAAATGCACAGCAGCTTCGTATAGTCTTCTGCTTGTATTTACTGTCAAGGTTTCTGCATCCATTATAATTCCCTGTTGGCTGGTAAAACCTTCAGTAACTTTGCAATATCAAATGACCTAAAGTCTTTGCCAAAGCATAAGCTAAGATCCAGGGGTGTCATTCCATCCTGAAAAAACAAGGAAGCAATTCAGCATTCCTTGGAACAATTTTTCCTTCAAATATAAAATCGCAAACATTTACCTTAGTTCTTCTGGTCTTATCTGCACCATTGACCAACAAGACTTTAGCTATATCTCTATTTCTGCTTTGGACTGCAATGTGCAATGGAGTCCATCCTTCCTGCAAGAAATGTTATAAAATTTCTGGGGACTAGAATATGATCAATTGAACAAAGGGTTCAGAAACAATTTGGAAACTTGTACTGACATTATCCGCAGCATTGACATCAACCTCGTATTTTATCAGCAACTTTACAGTTTGCATTGCACCAACTTGAACTGCATAATGCAGAGGGCTAGCACCATCCTATTACAGGGATAAATAAATGGCAACAAATGTTCCTTAGAAATGCAAACAAAATTGAACAGGGGCAAAAAACACTTGCTACAATCAAAATATTAACCTCACCCGATCTCTGATATGTGGACTAGCACCTTTTCTTAAAAGATGACTAATAACAGCCTCCTTTTTGCCAATAATTGCCTTATGCAATGCCGTGAACCCATCCTATGTCAACAATTTCAACTTAAGATTTATGCTCAAAGTACAAGCTATAAACAGAATACAATAAAGGAATGAACTCACATTATCCTGGTCATCAATATCTAATCCATCATCAAGCAACTTGTCCATAAATTTTATCTGTCCTGATAGAGCAAGGGTCTGGAGTGGACTCCATTTTGCCTGAAAGGAGATTTTGCATGTTTACTACTATTTTTCTCATAGCCCATATGCTCTAGCAAATGGCAGCAAGTCAACATATATAAACGCTACTTCTTAATGAAAAAAGAAAAACACATATTTCAGAAGGAAAATAGCTCTAAAACGTTATCATCATAGGTTACAGTTGATATTTTGCGGAGATTAGGAGATGCATTCTGTTGGAAAATTTCTCTCTCTTCTGGTCCCAAAAGTTGCTCAACCTCTGCAGTGGTTACAGAACAACGTCAAATTCATTCATTGGGTAAAGAAAAATTTCACCCCTAAAGGAATAGGAATGTTCCACTTGAGAAAATGATAGCATAGCACTATTAAAACAGGGGGAAAGAGAACAGTGAACGCCACCTTTGATAAGATCCTCCCCGTAGTTATTTTCTGTAGTGGAGTTAGTGACAGTGGAAGTAGCTGTGACAGAATTCTTTTCTTCCTCCAAGTTACTCTCAAAATCCAAGTCATTTTCTTTCGCTTCTTCTTCATCTTCTTGGTCATAATCACTGCCGCTTCCATCATCAGGATCTTCCCAAACTCCTTGTTTTGTCTCCAGAGATGATGGTGATGATGCCCATTTTGACCCGGTCGCATAAGCACTCACTCTCAAGCATTCCTTAGAAATAAATAATGGGAATCTTCCAAAACTTAAAAGGGGAATAGAAGAATAGTTGCAAGAAGAGAATCGAGGGAGTAGATAACTGGAATGACAAGTCACTGTAACTCCGGCGAACGCCATGATCAGCTAACGAGGTGTGCGCAGGCGTGGAAAGAACGAGATGGGGACGTAGATAACAGATGACGCGAAGGCTAGTTTAAAGAAAAAGCAGACGACGAGAAGGCTTCTTGAGAAGGATATTTTGATAAAAAATTATATAGAAAAATATTATAACAATTTATATTTTATAAAAAAAATTATAATATTCACCCCATATAATTTAGTTTTATTTATAATTTTAATTTTCAACTAGCTTCACATCAAAGAAATAAAATCTCCAAAGATAATTTTAGAAGAAAACAAAAAAAAACATATGGATAAAATATTATAACAATTCATAGTAATTTGGGAGGAAAACTACAGTATTTTTTCATATATTATAATTGTAATTCTTAATCAGTTTGATATTAAAAAATAAAATTGACAAATATAATTTAAAAAATTATAAAAAATAAAAACAATAATAAAAAACCAATATGAAGGAACATTGTAATACTCCACAATGTTTTAAAGAAAAAATTTATAAAACTATATTATCAATTAACTCTATATTAAAAAAATAAAATACAATTTTGAACAAAATCATAAAAACAAATTATGTGGCGAAACACCGTGGCAATACATAGAATATTTGTGAAAAAAGTTGCAGCTGTAATTTTACAACTAACTCAATATTAAAAAAAAATTGACCAATAATTTTAAAAAAAACTTATAACGAAATAAATTATGTGGAGAAATACTATAATAATTCATAGTGTTTAAAAAAAAACATTCAAAAGCAAAATTCTTAACTAGATCAATATTAAAAAAATAAAATTGACAAAGATAATTTTATGAAAAAAATCTAGGAAAAAAAACCAAAAAAATAGATAAATAATTTAAAAAAAAATCATAACAAAACAAATTATGTAAGAAAATATTATAGCAATTTATAGTATTTTAAAAAAAATTAAAAATTTAAATTCTTAATTAACTCAATATTAAAAAAAATAAAATCAACAAATATAATTTTATAAAAAAATTATGAAAAAAAACATTAAAATAATCAACAATAATACATACATAAAGTTACAATACTTTCTCCATTTATTTTAGAATATTCCTTAATGTTTCATGTTTCTTTATATTTATATTTCATTTATATGCTTTCATTGATAAATTTTGATATAATTTTATTTTTATTTTAGTATTATTTATTTTTATTTTCATGTTTCTAAAATTACAAAAATCATGATAATTAAGAAAAAAAAGTACCAATATTGTATGATAACGTTACGTGTAACTTAACAAGGATGTTTTTCATTTAAGGTTATTTAAGGTTATAGTTGTGTATACATAAGAAAATAATGGAAAAATAAATTGAGAAATTTTTAGGAATTAATAAATTTGTACAAAGAATTTTATTAATATTGATCATTTTCTTTAATTAGAGGTGAGGTTGAATTTATAAAGTAGTGTGCTTAAGTATGTAGTAATTTAGAAGTTATGAAATGTACAATAATCAATTACTGTTTTTTTTTTTAAGTTTTGGTTTTTATATATAATTATTGATATACAATTTACACTTATGAATATTAACCATCATACTTAAAATTAGTTATTTGACATGTGTTCCGTCTTGGGTTGTAAAATATTTTTTAAAGAAAAAATGGATATAAAAGGTATTTTGATGTTTTTTAATATATATAAAGAAGTTCATATAAATATTTAATTAGTTAAATCTACAACCATCTATATAAATAAATGAAAACAATAGTTAATAATAAATAAAAGAGAAATTTAAAAAAAATTAAAACATGAACATAGTTTAAGATGTTTGATCCTGCAAAATAAAATATTTATTTGATTGCGTTTATTAAAAAAATACAGAATAATAGAAATATAAACACACATAACTTAATTGAATAAAATAAAAAAATTATGCAAGATCGAACATATTGGAAATATTATTTAAAAATAAGTATTTATTATTATGTTTTAAAATAAAATCCATTTATATAAAAAAAATTTATAAAAGAATCAGAATAATATTTTGAAAAAATAAATACAAATTGTTTTTAAAAAAAATACATAGCAAAAAAGCCTGCAAAACCAATGACTTAGGTCATGAGACTATAATAAATCATTAGAAAAGAAATTGAAGATAACCACAAGCCAATATTTAAAAAAAAATAATGTAGAATGATTAAAAAAATAAATGTTAATCATTACTAACATGTTAAACATGTAACCCGAATCATTAGATCTGAAGCATTAAAAATAAAAGAATTATGAGGTACAAACCCCAACAAATCAAACACCGAATGATGCAATCGAAAAAAAAATTCAATTGTATAAAAGGATATAAAATAAAAAAAATTAAAATTAAATGAATAAAGATGAAAATAAAAATAAATTAGAGGGCAACCAATTTTTTTCAATTGAAGGGTTAAATTGAAAAGAAAATAACTTTAACACAAGGAAAAATAAAATCAAAAGAATGAGGCCAAATTAAAAAAAAATAAAACAATATAAAATTTGATTGAAGGATAAAATTAAAAACTAATAAAACTTATAAAAAAACAAGGAAACAAATTAGAAATAATAAGGACCGAACTAGAAAAAAATAATATATGACAAGTGATAATTGAAGGATTAAATTGAAAACAAATAAAAATTTTATAAAATAATCAAGAAAAAAAAGAAATTAAAAGAATGAAATTCAAAAAGGACAAACATGTATTTTTTAGGTAAGAGAGAAAAGAAGAAGAAAAACCATCACTTGTGATAAACCATGAAACATCCACCACCACGTGCGACACCAAGAAGAAGAAAATACAGTGGTGTTTCCTACAATATAGTAGAAAAACAAAAAAACAAAGTTGATTATTAAGTAGTTACCCTTGCCCCCTCACCCCCTCACCTATTAAATGATACATATATCATTTATGTATTGGCATGTAAAGAGCATACACTAATAACTTTTAAAAATAAAAGATAATTTTTTAATATCAAAAATATCAAAATATCTTTCATAGGTATGGAAACTATAAAAAACATGGGTGAAAAAACAAAAATACTCCTTAGTGCATGTCTTAGTTTCTGTATTGTTCTAAGAGCAAAGACATTTTTTTACTGTATTCTAAGAAACAAAAGACAAAAATACTTCTTGTTAACAATTCTAAATTTTATTAATATTAAAAATAAATAAGTCATTTTACTATTGAAAAAAAAATTAAAGACAAGAATACTTATTAATAATCTTTTGATAACCCATGAGCCTTTAAAAATCCCAGATTGCCCTCAACACAAATGCTTCTAGTAGAGGATTTCTGTTAATGATCGATAAAATCTTCATCGTTATTATACACAAAACATTTGTATCTATAATAAATAAATATATAGGCAAATATCTAGTTAAATCTAATAAGTTTTATATAATGAACCGACTATAATAGATACAATATTAATAATACAACAAAGTACTCATAAGACAACAAATAACTAGCATTGCCAATCATTATGAAAAAGGTTTATTCAAAAAGCATTTGTCAAATATACTTTATCATGTTTAGGAGCACGAGCACGATTATACTATAACTTGTATTTTTAAATTAAAAATAAATCAAAAATATTTTGATAGCTGTGATGCAATCAGTGTTTCTAATCAAGCCCTTATCCAACGTGCATGCTTTTTATTGTGTGAGCATATCGCTTTCATCAAAATGTTCATCTACGCCTTTGAAATGTGTTCAACACTATCTCATCATCTATTCTTTCCCTTAAAAGTTTCAGTTAAAAATAATTATTAATAATAATAAATAAAATAAAACAAAACCAGGATTGTATTAACATGCAGGTGAGAGATGAGCTTAGAACTGGTGTTTTCCATTTAAATGACAAATATATCTCCAAAATAAGTGGCAACAAAACAAAACCATCAATTTTTCAAGCATTCTACAAACAAAAACCTATTTAAATTGTATCCAAGGAACGCAACCCTGGTTAATTTAGAGATAGCGATTATTTTTTATGTATTTTTTATTTAAAAATATATTAAAAAAATATTTAAAAAATAATTTTTGACACTAACATATTAAAATAATCTAAACACATAAAAAAAATATTAATTTGAAGAAAAAAATTAATTTTTTTTAAAACATTTTTCAAACGTAAAGACAAACAAAAACTTAACTGTGTTTGTATTGGTAATACCTTCGGATTATCATTTCATTGAAACTGGGCTGTCTAGACATTACATCCAACATAATCATACAGAACTTCTTCCTCGGCTGCTACTCTTGCAAAGTGATAAGAATGCGTTGCATGGTCACATTCTATTGTTATATCTAGGAGACTAGATAGATGAATAATTACAGAATCCAAAGTTCTAAGCACAGACCTACACGATCACTTAAAAAGAAATGAAACTACAGGGTCACTGGAAGCGGAAAGGTGATCCAACTTGATTCAAGCATGAGCACACATCAAGATTTGAAAGCTTCATAGGAAACAAAAACGCCTAGAAAACCATGAGATATTGCACATCCAAGATTCTAGTGACCAGTGGTATTCGAAGGGCTCACTTATGCTGGGGGGTTGGGGTAAGCTTTCGGCTTTGGCTTCACTTCTATTTCATTTACACTTCGTACAAAGATAGCATCTGGCTCATGGCTGGAAAGATGAACATGCAACAATCAGAGAAAACATGGAAAGAGAAATGGCGAGGTAAGATTAGAATGACTCTTACGGTTTATCTCCCTCTTCATAAGTGTAACTTGATGCCACAGCCAACAGACGGCCATCTCTGCTAAATGAAAGTGCGGCAACACTTGATGGATACTTTGAGTACTGAAAAGAGCAAAATTGTAACAAGCTATAAACTTTCCGCAAGTAAATTAATACTGTCAAATGTTCTGTAAACATGAACCTGATATAGTCTCTTTTTGTTGTTCCCGTCCCATACGTTCACAAAACCATCACAACCTCCAGTTGCAAATGTACCATAGCTGCAAGTTGAGCTTCGATGTAAGATAAGTGACCAAAAAATAGTAGAAGAGAAACAGGCCAGCAGTATGACTGCATGCCAAACAAAACATCAACTTCAGTCATCGTAAGCTCAAAAATGGAGAAAAGAATCCAGCTTTCATCTTGATCAAGACATAATTACTTGGATGTTTTCAATGAGGTTATGTTAGGCAAAAATATTAGTTACGGGGCTTCTGAATCCTACAAACAGAATGAGTGCTCCTCTCTAAAAAAAAAATTCATCTAATTACTCAACATGAGAACTTGTCAGCTAGGAAAAAGTTGTGAATGTCAGCTAAACATACACTAGAGCTTCAAAATGCACATGGAATGGATTTTGATGTTCATTTTGCTTTGGTCTTACATATCATATTGTGGTTTGGGTTCGAAGTCCATCTATTCATACAATTTTAAGGTAGGGTAACCTTTTGCTTAGCCAACCCTGCCCTTAAACAGCAAGTGCAAGATACGCCATTTATCATGAGCAAGTTACCATAGCATAACATGAACAGAGACAGAATATAAATTGAGAGGCTGCACAATAAACAAAGCATGCATTACATGATAAAAATCAACCTTTGGCGAAAATCTGAACTTTGTTTATCCTTTTTATTTTGTCAAAAGCTCATAAATTCAATGCATGAAGAGTATTCAGAAACTTACACGGGATGAAAAGCAATGGCATTTACAGGATAGACAATGTCCCTTCCAGCCTCAGATTTTCGATGACACTTGAACGCATACCTGCACAAAGTTTCAACTCTATCAAATACATTGAATGATAGATAAAGGATATTATTTGTTAGTATACATGGGCTGCCTTCATTTTTGCACAGTTGTAACTTTTACCCTAAGTGCATCCATTTAATGACTAGTTAACTTGATACAAATCACACATGCATACTACCATCACCAGATTATGGAGAATTCACATTGAAAATGATACCATGAAAACCACAGCATTTTTTGATAATATAGAGTGCACACCACCTGAAAGTACAAAAAGCTCACCCCACAAAAGGTGAATTTAGTGCTTAGTCTACCAACTTTTCCATATACCAAGTCAATAGTGACATGACACATGGATTGATTCTTACCCTGTAATGAAGGGTATTCACTTTTATACACATTTCATATCATTATTGACCTAGTCTCGGATAAGTTGATAGACTACAATCTACCTCACAGCTTCTCCCACAGAGGAGGAGCTATAGGGGACAACCAAAAGTTTAATTGTATTGTACCGTGTGAATTTCTTTGAAAATACCCATTAGTGCCTGAAATTGGCATGGAAAAGGAGTAAATTAAACATCTATCATGCAACATTAAAAGTGTTCCAACCAGATATTTACATAGTCATCTAACCTAAAGACATGAAAAATCATAAAAAAAAAAGTATAAGACTATCAGGGAAAAGACAAATCAAATTTGCAAAATGCAGCATGGTATAGAGGAAAAGGAACCATACTTTTTTGCTTGACTGGCCTCTGAAGGATCAAAAAATTCCATTGCAACTCGTCCTTCAACAGAACTGAGAGCATATCCTGCATCATGTAATTCAGGTGAAGAAGAGTCATCCATGAGAGAGCTCCAAAGCAACAAAAATTCATGACATAGATGAAAATCATCACTGCATGTACAAGGCACTTTCCCTGCCAATAATACCTTATTGAACTATTTGAAGCAAGAGGATGCTATTCATGGAAGAGCAGAACATAAAACTTAACCATACAAGTATATAGAAGATTCCTTTGAACAACTTTCAGTTTTAGTGAATTTTTCAAGATTTATAGCAAAACACAAGCAACTAAAAATAGCCTCATGATAAAGCAATTCAAGCAAGTCATTGCACCAACAAACTTAAATGCAGTGCAAATAGAATGGCTTGTAATTGGGAGGCTGCAGAACTAGCATATGATTTCACCCACCATAAAATGTAGCAACAAAGACAGTGAAAATGATGTCAGTTCAGTGTCATGATCAATACCTGTGCCATTGGGATAGCACCGCACACATCGCGTTTGATATTTCAGAGAGGATTCTCTCCTTTGCTCAGGTAGAGACATATTTCGCAGATCGTAGACATTAACATGTCTTCCTGCAGTAGCTACAACCAAACGATTTCCAACAAGAGACAGGGAGTAAACACGCTCAGGTTGTGGATATGTGCCAACAAGAGTGCGCTCTTGCCCACTAGCTCCTCTGGGATCCCAGCACTTCAGTGTTTTGTCCCAGCTACCAGTGATTACTTGCCCTGTAGTCAGGGAGAGATGGTAAAACAAGAATTAAAGAGAGGAATGTGCCATAATCTTTTTATAAGTAGAAATCGTTCCCTGGTATTCTATATAATTATTTCAGTGGTGGAATTCTTCACAACCTCATTACAAGTCAAGAGAGCGAAGGCAAGCATGTGAGCAGCATGATATCTATAAACAAATCAACTAACATAGCTGAACATCTGAAAAATAAAAGTTCAATGAGCACAAGAGAGCCAGTAACTACAAGTCATTTCCTGCAGCTTTTTCTTGTAGTCCTGCATGTTTTTTTGTCTTTAAAGCTTAAAATAATTTTTAAGCTTTGCCCATGTGTTGACTATTTATCTTTTACCTTCCTAGCCTATTTTTCTTTTGATTGACTGGTTTTAGCATTTTCAAATATTATTCTGTTTTTTCTGTTTCAGGATCTCATTTGTGCATTGCCGTACTTGGGATTGCACATTTGCAACCCTAGGGCCTGTTACTAAGTATACCTTTACCATGACTGACAAAGATATCCAAGTAAAAAGTAATAATCAATTATGCAAACCATTTAGTCCATGCAAATAGACAACATTAAAGCACAACAGATCAAGCTGGACATATAAACATGCATCAGCAAGATCAAACACTAACAAGTGGTAATTAGAGGCGGATTGTCTGAAAAGTTGGACATCCGAGAGAGTGTCAATGAGACCAAACACTAGCAAGCTATACACACCAGAAGTACCTCGCTTTCAAAATTACACAGCTTGTCAGACAATCATAATTCAAGCACACCTACCTGCTGCATAAGAGTACTCGATGCAGCGAACAGGTGCATCGTGCCTTCCCAGAATATCCTCCTTTCCGTGGTTAAAAACCAACCTAAATCATCAAAATTAAAAAAATCTAAACCGATTTAAAAAATAAAATCTCTAGACAGTCTTGCCATAACATAATACTCAAAGTCAATTCCTAAATCCATAAATTTTGCAGTTTAGCATAAAATCTGCTTCAATATACCTTCTCGAGAACCAAACAAAAAAATAGTGGAAATCAACTAACTAACCGTCGCACGGTATTGTCCCCGCTGGCACTGAACCCAGAGGAATCGTCGTGGAAGCAGCAATCAAGCACGGCACCACCGTGCAAAAACTCTCCTCTCAAAGCATTAGCACTGGCGTCGTATAACCTCACAGTCTACAATAAATAAATAAAAATCAGATATTGAGTTATTCAGTAAAATTTGAAGATTGGAAGTGACTTGATTGGTGAGGGCGAACCTTGTCCCACGAGGAGACGAGTAGGAGATCGCTGTGATTGGAGAATCGAAGGTTCGAGATACCGTCGGTTGGTGGATTCGAGAGTTCACGGCCGGAGAACGGTGGCGGGATGACAGCTGTCATCGCGTGATTGTACGGAGGGATATTCAAAAGAGCGTAAGAAAGCGGGTGCACTGAGTGTTAGGGTTTTGAGGGGGAGTAAAGGGGGAAGGAGATTTGAAAGTGCGAGGAGGGTAAACCTTAACTTTCACCCGTTTTCTTTTTTTGGATTATTTTGAGGAGGAGAGAGGGGGATTTGAATTTTTAAATTCAAAATAAGATTGGGGCAGGCAACGGTGATCTACTTACTGATGGATTCATCAATAGTGATCGTCACGGTTTTCAATCTTCCATGTTCTTCCGCTTCTTTTGTTTTGTTTCGGAGTCTGATTCCATTTATAGCTCCGAGAAAACTACAGATCAGTACGCACCTTATACAGCGCTGTACAACTCAGTTTCCATTCTTCAAATCCTTGCTAAAACTGGCATTTAGTTTATTACTAATTGATCAAAAAAATATCTTGCACTTTCTATCAACATGACCTTAGTCCCTAACCCTTTCTTTAATCTTATTTAGATCTTCAATCTTTCTTTTTTCTGTAATTTCATCCCTATATCCAACTTGTTAAGTTTAATCAATTTATTTTTTTGGATTGTAATTCAAATGCATGAACAATCAGATTTGATATACTGGAAGGTGACATGGACGGAGGGATGGAATTGTAAAAAAAAAAAAAAACAAGAGGCTGAAGACCTAGATCAGTAAAAGAAGATTAGAGACAAGTTATTGTTGGTTTTTGATCCGTTAGTTATCTTTATGGAAAACACGAAAAGATGTGGTATAATTATGGCAGATAAACATTATCCATGTTCTCACAAGTTATTGCTTATTTTTTAATAATTTATTTTGTTTCTCAAGTTTTATTATGGGCAAGCAAGTTAATTCTAATTAAAGGGCAAAGAAAGGATTAGAAATAGAATGACCAAATTGAAAAAAAATATCAAACATACTAGAGATTTCATGAAAAATCCCTTCATCTTTTAAAATAACATAGTCTATGTTATTTAGATCCCTTTAATTTTTTTAAAAATTATTTTTGATAAAAAATTTTATTTGCATTATTTCTTGATCCCTATTTAAAGAGATGAAAAAGAAAGATCACCGGATTTTAACTATAAGAGATGAACTCATCATTTAAGTCATTTTTAACCACCAAAATAGTTTTTCTTAATGTCTACAAGTTTTATACGATAAAATAGATTTGATGATGATGTTTTAGAGTCTTAATATTAACTAAACAAGATATATCTAAGTTGAAAAAGATAAATCTAACTCAATTTGATTTCAAATTTTTAGATCTTTTTTTGAATAAATGAGTTGATTTGTAGGTGTTCCAAAAATATTAGCAATATTTTTTTGGTTGAAATGACTTAAAAATTGGGTTTGAAGGTGGTTATCTGTCTTTTTAAAAAAATTTACAAAAAATTAAACAAAACCTAGACATACAGGTTTGGGTGCTTGGGTTTTTCCTTGCAATAGGCCAATGGTACTAGCTCTTAAGCTCACACGTGCTAGACTTTTTTTGGCCTTTTTTTTAACTAATATATTTTTTTTATTATGTTTTTTTTAATATATATATTAGTCATGTTTCATTTGATATCCCTTCTATATTATTTAGCCTTTTTGAATTATTTTGTGTGTATTTGTTTTTATAATATTATGTTGACTCATCTATCATTTTTTTAATTTTTTATATAAATAAGCTTTATTTTTAAAAATAAAAAAAATATTTTTTTTCATATAATATTTTTAATATATACAATCTTACATAATATTTTTTATCTTTTATTTTATTTAATCAATTTAATATGTATGTCTATTTCTATTATCATTTGATTGAATAAAACAATTGATATAATAAACAAATTCAACAAACACAACTAAATAAATATCATGTTGCGATATCAAATATTTTCGTCTACATTTGTTTTTTGATTTTTCCATTTTATTTTTAGTTATTGTTAATAACCTTTTCATTTATTTATATAAATGGTTCTAAATTTATTTAATTAGATGCTTAGTTAAGCTTTTTAATTTAAATTTAAGATTTTTATATGTAGAAAAACACATCGAAAAATTCTATACATATCTATTTTAAAAAAATACCTAATTTATGGTAAAACATAAGTCAAATAGTTAGTTTGACACGACAACTTGTTAACTTTAATGTTGAGACATGTTAAGTAGCTTATCAAATCCCCTTCAATGAATTAACTTTAAACAAGGTTAAGCTTAAACTATAAACACTCATTAATTTTATATAGATTTTATGTGAAAAATAATTTGAAAATATTCATGTTGTGAGGAAAAAAAACATTATTTCAAGTGGTAGTTAATTGAAATATAAATAAGTCGAGTAATTTTTTATCAGCTCAAGGTTTAGCTCATTAGTACATAGATGGAGTTCATGTGTTAATATTATATACCAATTCAAATCTTCATCTTTTATGTTTTTCAAGCATAAACCATAAGGCATAAAAAAATTGAGATCACCCGTCGATGTGGGATATGAAAATCCAAAACCCATATCAGTAGGTGAAGGATAAGTAACTTACCTTATTAAGAGTACTAGTTGCAACTTATCATACACGTTTTGGGGTGTCAGACTCAGATGTGGGCTCGTGTCACCCATGAATCAAACCGCGAGGGCAATAAGGCCCAAAGCAGATAATTTATGGCAAGTTGGGTCCGACTGTTACTTTTGGTATCATAGCCAACCTCACTGGCTGTCCGATTGTACTCACGAGGTCATCGAGCTTTTTAAATGGGCTGGATTGTCATATCCCATATCGACAGGTGATGGATTGATAGCTTACCTTATTAAGAGTGTTGGTTGTAACTTATCATACGTATTTTGGAGTGTTAGACTCAGATGAGGGCTCGCATCATCAGGAACAAAACTGTGAGGATGGTAAGGCTCAAAATGAACAATATATGGCAAGTTGAGACCCAGCTGTTATTGTTTATTTTTTCTTTAATGTGTAATATTTTTTATGAAGAAAATGAATTACACATTATTATATCTTGTTGGTTTTTGAATTATCAATAAATGTTATGGAGGTTGTAGGATTTTTTACTTTTATTTTCCTATCCCATCCCTTTTAGACATTAAAGTTTTTTCATTATAGGTAATTATTTATTTTCTTTTCATTACCTTATCAAACATAGTAATGGATAAGTTTGACACGATAAAGCTTGTTGGACTAAAGTAATGTTACATATGTTTTGTGAAATTTACATTAAAGTTATTGAGAGATGCATGAGACCAAACACCTATTTTAATAAAGCTATCTAGAAATTTACCATACATGAATTCTTTAATAAATAGGTATTTCTTTAACAGAAGTATAACTTAAAAATAAATGGGATGAGATTGAAAAGGGTCGGAGGGTATAAAAAAAGCTAATATTTGAAATTGGAGTTCGTTGGAGTAGAGAACTTGGGACTATTTTTGTAACTGATGAATGGTGGCAAGAAAAAAAATTACAAAGTCATTTATATTTGTTATTATCTTTATAATTTCATTTATGTTGTTGCATTATTTAATTAATCTTCTAGCATTGTTAACCACATTCAATTTTCATTACGCAGGAAATGAGAGGAGAAAAGAATTTTAGGCATGCTAGGAATGAGCCCTTGTTGTGTGCCAAACATGACATTATATTTGGTAACATAGTGGTCATGGGACAATATATTTGGACTCCTTCGCAAGGAGTGTTATCTGATGGATATAATGGGGGTTTGAATTAAAAAAATATGAATAATTATGAAATTAATCTAGAAAAATGAAATGGTGATTCTAAAGAGGATGCAATTCTTAATTTTGTACATAATGTTAGCAATATAATTAATGAATGCAATGTCACAAATAGTAGTAACAATTATGGTAGTGTTAAGAGAAAGAGTGCATAACATATTACACCTCAATATCATGAAATGAAAAGGGAATCTAGAATGAAAGCATATTTATTTGCACTTTTAGATTGATTTGTTGAGAGTGTTTTGATGAGTAGCGATTTTACATCAACTTCTAGAGATAAAAAAAGATGTAGTGTTAAGGAGATTATAAAAGAACTGTATTTTATAAATAAAGTTAACTTTAGTTGTGAATTGCATACCTTTCCCACTGAATTGTTTTGTGTGAGAAGCAAGAGAGAGATGTTGGTTGCAATTGGATTTATTAATAGGAAATTCTCGTGGCTAAAAATAATGTTCGATCAACAAAGAAATCCATAGATGAAAAATGTCAAGTGTTAACTTGTTATCCTATTTATATCATTTAAATTTTGTTAAATATTAGTAAAACTGAATTTTTATGCATAATATCAGTTCTTAATATTTTTATATCATCATAACTTAGTTGTCTAATTATTTGCTATTAGTATGAAGTACAAGGGTTGTCTTTACATAATAGGTAATATAGGTAATTGCAATGTGTTTTTATTAATTTCTTTCTTTGAACACAAGGTTTTTAATTTCTTAAATAAACTATGTTAACCACTTGTCGATGTCATTTTTCATTTGTTAAAAGTAGCATGTTTAATTCAACAATCCAAGCTTTTGGTCTTTGCCAATGCTTACAATTAGGGAAAATAAACATGGCCTAAGAAAGTAACATTGAATTCATTACAGCCTTTAATGTCTTGTTTGTGTTGTATGTTGTTGACAACATAATAATTTTAGTAAAATTTTATTTATCTTTGTTATTATTCCATTGTGAAATTTCTTGGACTTTTTATGTTGTAGTTATTATTGGAATTATGTCATGTTGCTTATGTATTTTTGTTACTAAGTAGTTGAATTGTAGAACTTTGTAGTTTTTCAGCTTATTAACATTAAATATTGTTAGGTGAAAAGTTCACTTTGTAATAGACTTCAAATGTTTGGTTTCTTGATTTTGAATTTTAACTTTTATATATGGAAATCGAAAGCTCAACATGCATGTACACATTTATTAATTATTATTAACATGATCAAAAGATTGATATCTTATCTTAAGTGCATAAGTGTCGAAATAATAAATAACCCAGCAAGACCAGAGTCGAACCACAAGGAGGTTAACTATATAAATTATAAATAATAATAATGATGATGATGAGTTAAAGAGGATTTTAAGATGTAAGGTTGATGTGAAGATTAAAAAAGATAATAATAGTTGTCAAGGTTAGAGAATTCACTAATAGTATTTCAAATAAGTATAATATAAATTTCTTTTATTACTCAACTGAAAACCATACATAAATGAGGTTTCAATAGGATGATTTGTTATTAATAACTCATTATAAATTATTAACATGATCATATTAACTATCTTATTTAAGTAACACTAAAATTTTAAATATTATTAGGAATTCATGATGCTAACTTATGTTAATAACAAATAAAGTTCCTTTTCATAGCACATGTGTATGTTATACCATACTATTGGTTATGAACGTGCCAAACATTTATTATACCAAGTATTATATAACATAAATTTAGATTAATTATTGAACAAGTAAGGTATTAAAAATTAATAAGATAAAAATGATACGTGAATAGTGTCAAGTAAATTTCACGTGGCATTGTTCACGTGAATAGCATTCATTGGATTGCGCCCGACCAGGTAATTTTTTTTTTTAAAAATTATGTTTTACTTAAAAAACTAATGTTTAATATTATTTAATAACACTGCGTAAATTAGAAGAACATCGCATGATGATGTAGCATTTGTAAAATTTGATTGCAATTCCAATTTGTTTCTGATGATATTTTACCTGATTTTATTGTACGCTAAAAAAACCATGAAAATTATAGTACTTACCAGATGAATTTTATATGTGATGAAATTATAGATAAATTAATAAAATAATAAAAAATATTTGATATAATAATGGTAGTTAAATATACAATATTTAAATTAAAACTATTAATATTAATATATATTTTTTTAGTTATTTTATAACCTCAATTTAAAAAATATGTTTAACCAAATATTTTAAACTACTTTTTATTCAACTTCAATTTCAATCATAATTTTAAATAAATATATATAAATATTAAACCAATATCAAACAAAAACTACTTATACAAAATAATTTTTTTAAATCATAACTACAAACATTAATACCATACCAAACCCATCTTCTTATAAAACCAAGTCAGCTCCATAGTTGTAGGAGCCCAATCGTGGAGCCCACCAAGATCACAAATCAATTTTAACGGTATCCTCCGCAACTTATCCAGAGGGGACATCCTCACAGTATTTCTCTCATAATTCCCTGTTCTATTATCTTTTCCCTCTCCATAACACGATGTATCGTCGAGAACGCGATTCTGTCTCTAAACGACACCGTTCAGGTTTCAACAGAGAATCCAGGTAATCTCTCAGGGTTTTTAGGTGTTGGGTTCTTTTTGATAAAACCAAACATGACCTTAATATAATGCACGCCCTGCTTTGTGTTTCTCTACAGTGATACTTAATCTGTGACTGCAATTCATGATGTCGGTTTTCTTGGTTTGAACCAACGATGGCCTTAGTGTTTGGATGCTCTTCATTTTTTCCTACGCAGTGAAAATTAAAGGATCACTTAATTCATGAAGTGGGTTTTTTTTTTATAGAACCAAACATGGCCTTTGTGACTTGAATATGATGTTTATGGGATGTTTGGTTTCTTAAAGTCCTATGAGGCAGGAGAGATGGAAAACCAGAGACAGAAAGGGTAACAACTGACTCTAATTTGGATCCAAAGAACCGGCGCCGGTTGCAAGATGCATTACCTCTTGAGGCTCCTTTAGAACCCGTTTCTGCTAAGGTGGAGTCTGGGTGGTGTGAGAAAAGAAACGGACAAGAAACCAAATGGACATAGTGAAGGAAGCAAGCGTTCTTCCAACCCAACTGCTATACCTCGTTCTCGATCTTACTTTCAGGTTTTTTTTTTTTTGAAGTTACTGTTGGCATTTTGTTGAATTTTTTTGGGTGTGTCAATGTCATTATCCAATAGGAGGTCACAATAGAGATACTAAGTTCAGAAAAGCTAAGGTATGCTTGGGTGCCTATGGAAATTGAAGATTTGAGTTTGTATCATTGAACTTAGAGGCTTGGTATTGTTTCTCTGCTTTCATGAAATGCTATTCATAGTATACAGTATCTTAATGGTTGTCTTTGTAATGATTATTTTCTTCAGTCAAATTCAACCTTTGCTAAAAACAGCACCTTCTTTTGATTTCTTTCTTGACAAATCGACTGTATCGTAGATGTTTTGAAGCTAATGTGTTGCATGAGTTCTTTCAGTGATTGGAATTTGGAAGGAGCCGGGTGAGGTATTACATTTGCGCTCTTTGGGCAAGATGGATCTCTAATACAGTAGTAGCTAGTCTCTATGAATATTTGTGCTGTTTGATGAAAATAGGTTTTAGAGTCTTGCATTTACGTAATTGATTGTTTGCAGTAGTAAATGAGCAGTATTTCTTTCAATCTTAATTACTGGTGTTTTATTCAGTGTATTCAAACCTTTTTTTTTCTGGGCTGATATAGCAGGATTGTTGTCCGGCCTATACCTTCGAAACTTTCCGTGTATATAACATATTAGGCTTGCCTGTGCATCTCTTTTAACAGCACAATGAGCATGGTAAAGCCGGGCAAGCCGGGCAAGCTGGTCGAAGCTCTGGCAGGAGAGCTGCTGCTGGTGCGTTTTTGATTTCACTTGCAGGACTCCTAATTCTTTGACTTGTTATGTTTAGTTTCTTTTCCCTCTCTCTCTCTCTCTTCAAACATGTTCACTCACTGTTCCAGTGTTCTTTTCTTTTGAAGAATGTCGATATAGGGATTCAAAGGATGATCGGGACGAAAGGGAAGCAAACAGGCCAGCAGCTTATGATTCACGGCAACGAGAGGTGAAGCCACGAGGTAAGGGAGATGACCAGTATATGGTACCTTGATGGTTACTTGAAAATGGAGACTGAGCCACCACCACATGGGAGGAACAGACCTGCGTTTAGGGAGAAGAAGATTCCAGGGACGACTGACAATCCTGACAAAGCAAGTGTGGAGCCTCCAACGTCAAGCCATTCTGGTCGTCCTGTGTCCATCAGTGAAAGTAGGGAGGAAAGAGTCCACATCCCTCGCCATATAGACAGATCTGAGAGGCCAGCTGCTGGAAATAGAGGAGACATGCTGAGAGGTGGCCGTCCATCAAGAGAAAGATATGGTGGTGGGAATTATAGGGAAGAGGGAGATTCAGTGAGAGGCAAGGTCACCGCCCAAGTGTCATGCAAGGAGAGAAATGGAAGCATGATTTCTTTGATGATGCTAACAGGAGTCCAACCACCAAGAACGAAGAGGATCAAATTGCGAAAATCGAAGACTCTTTCTTGGCTTCATAGGAATACAGAGGAGGATGGCGTGAAGTTTCTGATCTGCATAACGTAGTTCTTTTTTTTTTTTTCTTTTTTTGTGTTGGCGTTTTCCCCTATCCAGACATTTTGAGCGCGGAGATGGTGGATTGGAGTACATTGCTCTTGTGATTTCTTTTTCACGGTTCAACAAACAGTTATCTACCAATCTAATTAGCACTCTGAAAATGCTGTTCTTCAATTCATTCCTCAAATGAGACACTATCAATATTTAAATGTTGTGCCTCCTCATGGCTCATATCGTTTTGAGCGCATTTTGGAGACGTTTACTGTACCTCTTTTTTTTTTTTCCTGGTCTCAAAGGGGATTTGAACTCGAGATCCTTGCAGAAGGCGCACAGCCGCTGGGGGCGCGGCAAGTATTTCATGCGTACAAAGTCATTTATTAAAATTGTGGTAAAATACCTTTGGTAATTTCTTGTCTTGATTTTGAAATGGCAGTGTGATACGATTCGGCAAAAGTGAGGTCAGGCTCTAATTTCGGTCCAAACACATTGATCTTGACCCGACCATGACCCCTCAAGATTCACACATGCAGGTTTTGAATCGTGGAGCTGCATCCGGCAGGCAACCGCAGGGTTTATGAATGGAATCAACATGCTCGTTTCCATGGACTTGTGGTGGTTCAGCTACTCGGACTCGAGATGTCTCCGTAGATGTATTACAAGTTTTCTCTCACACAGTATGCTAGCGATTTGATCATATTTTCAATAATACCAAGAAAAATCATCAAGAACCTCAACACTGCAACTAGAACTTTATCCATGCATGGCCTCCTTTTGAAAACAATTTCCACAATGTGTGACTATATAACCTCGACTAATTCATTCATCTACGTGAAACAAGGTCTTCAATATCAGTTACACCCAAATTTGGAGGCTTCTTCTCATCAGGCAAGTTGACCACCAGCTGACCACAAGCACCACTTATATCCTGACCCATTTGCTTACGAACTGTTGTCCGGATGTTATTTACACCTCTAAGAATTTTCTGGAATCTCAACACTTTCTCTTCGCTACTGGTTCTGAATTGACTCAGACTACCAATTGTATTGAAAGGTATCAGATTCACAACCTGCTTGGAAAGTAAAAAAGTTGAATGGGAATGAAATTGTATATTCAAGTAGCTTGAAGCTAACAATAGTTATGAAATCACAACTGAAAACATGAGCAAAGATAAGTGAAAGCGACAACAATAATGCAAATGGACAACTCATAAAAGACATTGGGCCACAGAGCATTCAAATTGTAAGCTGGATGAAAATTATGAAATGAGTGTAACTAAATTCCTTTAGAGGAATTCAGGCTACCTAATCTTTCATTGTCATTCATCATACCTTAAAACCATTAAGGTATGTCCATGGTTGGGAATTTAGGTTCATAAACATCATAATGAACCTCATCCACTAACCCTGCCAGTCATTATCACCAGAGCAAAATTAGAAAGTTAAAACAAATTTTTTGGTGTGTTCCATCCTGTGAGAGTTTCTTTTCTTCAAGAGAGAAGTTCAAATACTACGATTTGAGTTAACAATTATAAACTGGGGTTTGCTTAAATTCCTCAATCTAGTGATCTAGAAAGTACTTATAATTCTGACTGGTTCCAGGTGTTTTGGTTCTCCATCAAAATATGTTTTTCTAACCCATAGTAAACTCCCAGTCAATGAATAATAAAATGGGATGTGAATCTGTACCCAATAGAAAAGTAGGTTCTGCGAAGTGACATCGAAACTATCACGATTCATGAATGACAAAAAAAGATAGTTATGAGCAACAGAAGAATATGCAGATGCTCATTGGGTGCAAGTCAGTAGAAATTTCTTTAGAGATAATACTCAAAATTAAATTGGTTTGCAAGATGAAAGGCTGTTCTTAGATAATTAGGACTCGCTCCCTATTCTGCAAGTACAGTTTTTCTATGCCTTAAAGATTTTGACACTCAGCAAGCAACAAAACCAGATCTCAAGCCTTGTTATAGAGTTCCACATATAGCACCATTACATATAAAAATTTTGTGCTTAAACTCAAATTTAAGAGCTCACCACATCAAATGTCTCAAGCAATTTGCCTAGCTGGTGGGCATGCTGCTCTTCATCATTCACCCCATCAAGCATTATGTACTCAATAAAAATCTTCTGCTTACTGAAAATTGAAAGGCCAGCTGTGAGATAAACAAGTTGCAAAGACATGTAATTTAGAAATGAATTACAGAAATATAAGACTAGCAAAGTTTTACCTGTTCTTTTGATATGCTTGCAGAGCATCCATGAGTTTTTCCAAAGGGAAAGCCCGAGCTGCAGGCATTATCTGACAGCGAACATCTTGAACTGGTGCATGTAGGGACACTGCCAGGTTCAATCCAGGTAAATCTTTATGAAGCTTGTTGATAGCGTGAATTATTCCAACCTACAGAAGATTAGATTGAACCGGTACGCTTGTAAGTCAAATTTTCCTGCATTCAATAAACCAATTTAAAAATTTCAACCTAACTACATACTTCTCCTTAGGAACAGTTCGAGTTTAATAGATTATGAAATCCATGTCAAATATATCAAATAAAAGTGGAAGAGATAAAAACAAACAGTAAAAAATGATAATATAAGGAATCTTGTCTCGACTACTACATATGATGTCCTCACAACATTCCATTTCCAAAATTACAAATTGTGTGCTTAACAGGACCATTACAAGATCCCGTTTACTAAATTAAAAATCAACTCATATGCACAAAATTGCATTTTCATATATTCATATGTTAAAGTAAGGTAAATCAAAAAGCTTAACCACCCAAGATTCTTCAATTCCAAGTTATGAGCAGGCCAAGAGAAGGAAACAACAAAGATGAAGATGACAAAACAACAATGATAAGGTAAAAGAAACAGTTGTCATAGATTTAGTTAAGAAATCATGGGTTTCATCAAATCTCGAAACATAGAACATTGTAAACGTTACAGGCTTGACGATATGTGATAATTGAGGATGATATCCAGAAAAGTGTGGGCAACGAGGGCCCAGTCTTTCAAATTCTACTGGAAAAGCAGGGCAATGATTTAGTAAAGTCAACGGCTATGGAGCAAGGGGCTCCGGAATAAAATAGACAAGGTGATAGCAGACAAGCGAAAACAATGTCAGTGCACTTACTGTTGATACAGTTATTCTCTTTGGAGATAGCTGAAATGGAGCTCCTGACATAACACGTACTGCTTCCACCAAGGCAGAGTAGTTATTCAGTGGTTCCCCCATGCCCTAGTCACATAACAGAAAATCAAGAATTTAGACTCAATTTCAAACCTCATTTTGGACCAATATAAAGGCTCGGAAATGGCTTCTTTTTTTTTTTTTTTTTTTTTTTTGGGGGGGGGGGTGCTGACCATAAAAACAACATTCCGTATTTGTGATAAACGAGAGGCATGAACTAATTGCTCAACAATTTCTCCCGACGACAGATTGTTTTTGAATCCCATACTTCCAGTTGCACAAAATTTACAACCCATCTTACATCCAACCTACAATAAAAGAAAAGAGGTTAAAACAAACATTGTGCATGAGCAGCGCCTAAATGCATAAACCAACAAAAGCAAGGAGACACAAGAGATCAAAGGTAAAACTTCCTACAGATTAAAATTAGGGACAAGAGATGACTCAAATCAAACACAAGCCAAGCTTCATCTTAAAATCAATGCACTGAATTAGAAATGAACAATGACTCAAATTCTCTGCTTTCCCGTAAAAAGAGAAAGCAATGTTGCTGTGGAAGGCTATTGTCTGGTCAATAAAGTTTTGAATCGGCTCAAGTCACACATATACATGCAAAAAATGCTACAGCTTTGCAAGGCTACATTTCTATATATATATATATATATAAACACGGATACAACATTCATACCTGAGATGATATGCACAAAGTCGATCTTGGACCACCAGGACGGGGTTTCCCACAATATTTCCCCAACCGGGTGTCATACCTCATAATCACCGCCTCCACAAATGCTCCATTCTAATGATTAATCATCATAAAGTAAACCCAGATCAAGAAAGACCAATAACAGCCCCAATAAAAACACACACAATTTCAACCCTAAAACTCATCTTAATTTATATTTTCAGTAAAACAAAATATCATCAGAGTTACAATGAAGCCAAAGAAGTCAGTAGAGCAGTACCCGAAGCTTAACGAGAAGTTTGGTGGTGACCCCATCATTAGAGTTAATAACAGAGTCAACACTTGAAGCAGAAGTTTTGAACTTGGAACGCAAAAGTGAGTATGCAGATGAGGGTAAATCGGGTATTTCATCCCATTCACAATTAGGGTTCTTAATCACATACCTTAAACAATCCAAAAAAAAAAACATCAAGTGACATTAATTTTTTTTAAAAAAAGAAGGAAAAAAACAGCGTTCTTATAATTACTTACTTCCAAATAAAGGGAATGAAGTGAGTGTTGATGCCTGCTTTCTCAAACTCTGCCCTTACATCAGGACCGTCGAAAATCGATCCAACGCCCATATTAGTGGCAGTTTAGCCCTTCGATTTTCTCAGTTGTCTGTTGGGGTTTTCTTTCTTTCTTTGTTTCTTCTCTCTCTGTCAGCTCTGTCTCGCATCCTGGTTCTCGTGATGTCTTCGACACAAAACATGCTTCAAGCTTCAATACGATGTCGTTTCTATCTGGTAGTTAAATGAAATTAATCACATTCCCTTCTTTAAACGACGTGTATTGGCAACCGTGATGCCCTTTGGGTTATGGACGCATGGGCCAACCATCGCAGCCCACCTCCGAAGCAACCATATGCTTCAAAAAATCAAAATTGTAATTCTTTCGCACTGTTGTTACACATGGCTCAATATTCATTCATAACTTAATTGGGCTAGGTTTCAAATTAAATTAGAGAGTAAATAATTTATTCAACTTGGTTAAAATCTGGATTTTTTTTTTTAAATAATGTAATTTTAGATTGACAAGTTTAACCCATTTAATTTATAACACAAGCTGTGTGGATGAAATGATATTTAATAATTTTAATATCATATACATTATAAAAAAAAATGAATTAGATATTGCTCAAAAAATGAAATAATAGATATTTTAAAAATATTTTTTATGATATAGTTCAATAAAAGAAGAAGAAGTGTAGAATAAGTTTGAGGTAATCTCATAAGCTAGTTTTGAATCTTTTAGTTTTGATTTGACTCCTACAAGCTTAATTTAATCATAATTTAATTATTATTAATTGAGTTTAATTGAGCTTATTTTGAGCTTGGTTTCAACCCCTAAGCTCTATTTGACCATGGTCAAACTAAGCTCTACTTTAAAACTAGTTTGGTCATGATCAAACAAAGCTTATCTAGGCATATCTAGGCATATTTAGGGCTCGATTTGACTATTTCAAACTTTGTTTGACTTTGATCAAATCAATTCCAATCGAGCCTATTTTATTGCTTAATTTGATCAACTTGATTTGACAACAATTAAGTTACACCGACTCCAACTAAGTTTAGGATTCAGTTTGACTTGATCAAATCAAACTTAGTCGAGCCCACCAATGGTTTGCTCCACTCAAAAGTGTGTTTGATATTGTAGTAGTTTTTGTGGTTGTAACTTGAAAAAAATTATTTTATAAAAAACACTTTTAGTTGAGATTAATTTGGTAAAATATATTGTTAGTTAAAACTATAGTTAAAATTGAGATTGAACAAAAAGTAGTTTAATGTGTTTGGTTAATAATATTTTTTAAATTAAGATTATAAAATAACTAAAAAAAACTTCTATTAATATTGATGGTTTTTAAATGAAATATTGTAGATTTAACTACTAGTATTACATCATAAAATAAATAATATTTTATATAAAATATTTTTTATTTTTTTATTAAACTTTCTACAATTTCATCACGTATGAAATTCATCCGACAAAGGCTATAGTTTTCATGGTTTTTTGAGTGTTTGACAAGATCAGATAAAACATCATTAGGAACAAATTTAGGATTGCGATCAAATTCTGCAAATGTTATGTTATTATGTGACCTCCTCCTAATATAATTATGTAGTGTTATTAAATAATGTTAAACACTAATTTTTTAAATAAAATATAATATTAAAGGAATTTTCTTGGATTGTTTTACTAGGTTAAACTTAGTTTAATACTTTTAGATTTGAGTCAGACCAGGTGTGCTCCATGAACAATGAAGACGCTATTTACTGTTTATTTTGCAGAACAATGGAGATAGAGAAGCAGCAGAAGAAGAAGAAAGAGAAGGAGAAGGGTAAGAGCAGGCTACCTTGAGCAGCGGCGATGTCTAATTGGTGTTCAAAATGACAGAGGCCAATGATGAATTAAGGGAGCTGCTTGGTTGATGGATGATAGACCTTCTTAGTTCTCTCTTTCTTTTGGCCTCTATTTACAAGAAAAAAAAGGGAATGAGAAGGGAAAAAAAGGCTAGTGGAGACGCCCTTCACTATCCACATTACAGAATAGTGGAAATAAGGAAATACACCTGAAAAAAAAAAGAAAAAAGGGAATAGTAGGCTACCCGGCGCGACAATAGTATTTGACAAATGATGAATTGAGAGAGCTACTTGGTTGATGGATGGCGATCCTTTTTATTTTTCCTTTGTTTTTATTCTACTTTTCTCTTTTTTAGGTCGCACCTCTGTTTACAACAAGAAACATGTATAAAGAGAGACGAAAACAGAGGAGACCAAAAGAAAGTAAAATATAAAAGAAAAAAAAAAAGAATAGGAAGTAGCTAGGGACATCGTCTTCAACTTCTCCCCAAACCAGAGAGAGAAGCAGAAGAGGAGAGAATCCAAAAAGCAAAAGAAAAAGGAAAACTAGATAAAGAACAGAGGAGAGGAGGCAACATTGGTTAACCAGCCCTTCCTCAGCATCATTTTTCAAGCAACAACTTGAAGACGCTTTTTGTTATCCTGCGATTTAAACGCAGAATAGGAATGAGTCCCACAAACAGCAAATTGTGTTTAAACGTAACCAAATAGTTTATTTTTGTGATAACAAGCAGCCACGTAAACAAATGCTCTAGTATTAATGAACTTTTCAGTCCTCTCCTTCCTTTTCTTCTCTCTATTTCTCTTTCCTTTATTATTAGCCATGTCAACTACACTTATATTGAAGATATCCTACGCCACACAACTGTGATGGCTTGATGAATACGTCACCTTTTGATATTTTTTCAACTCCATAGACAAGATAAGACGAAGAAGAGATGAGGTTTCTTATTCACAATTACACATTTGAAATTACTCTTTATATATTTTATGATATAAAAGAAAACATCCTTCAAAGATTATACTGACTTAGCCAGTAAAGTGTTGATTTACAGGAAACACCAATGTCTGTCTCTATAGCACAGAATTATTCGCGAAGAAAACCAAGGTCCAAGAAAAGTTCGTGGGAGCATCATCAATTTTTAGAGCCATATCCGACACTCAGGGATGTTACATGGTATAATTTTGACTCTTCCTACTGTATAGCATCGTCATGTTCTTACAACAGTTTCTGCATATTTTAACATGTGATATAGAATTAACTAATGTCATATGATATTGATGGTAATAATCAATTAACATCCTTAAAGGAAATGAAAAGTGATTTTAACGCAACCATCTAGGTGGTGGTCAAGTGGTAAGGACTTGGGATCAAGAGGTTTGCTCCCTCTATGGTCTCAGATTCGAGTCCTTGGTTGCTCATATAATGGCCACTGGAGGCTTACATGGTCGTTAACTTCAGGGCCCGTGGAATTAGTCGTGGTGCACGTAAGCTGGCCCGGACACCCACGTTAATTTAAAAAAAAATAAAAAAATAATTTTAACGCTCTTATTAGGATCTCGATTAAGAAAACTAATGTGTATAGGTTACATTTTGTTTATTTATTTTAATACGGATCATTTACATCCTTAAAGAACAAATATATATATATATATATATACATACAGAAGTTGTATTACATCCCAGATTTTCAAAAAAATAACATGTTTTAACTATGTCGTAAAAGAAAAGGGTATTTGAAAAATTAATTATAGTTATTTTTTTGAAATGTTTTTTTTAAATATATTAAAATAATATTTTTTATTTTTTAAAAAATATTTTTAATATTAACATATCAAAATAATTTAAAAACATAAATTTTTTTAAATTTTACTCCATCCTCGTTTAGAACACAATTCCAAACAATAGCATAGCTGTGTATATGTTTCCTAATAAACACCTAGTTAACTCGGTTTTGGAATCAAAGTATATTATTATTATGAAATTAATTTACAATTTCCCTTTTTTTCCCTTTCGGATACGCAATTATCTTGCAACAAAGTACAGAAGAACATGATATAAAGTAATAATACAAAAGAATCAAGAACAATACTGTCCAGTCATCTTCGATACTTCGAATCTCTTATTGTCGAATATTAGCTTTGTTGTTCGCTTGCTTGCCCATTTGATGAGGATATGCATCAAACTTCGAGCCGCCAGTCATTGAGGGAGAGTTCACTGAACGTTTCCTCAAGCTCCCAGATCGGAGAAAATCTAAATTGGTCCGCAGCTCCAAAGACTCCATGGGTGGTGGCTGGTAGTCTGACCTGGTTCGTCGATGAGATGAACCATTAACCGACTCCCCTTCACCTCCCATCAACAAATGGTAGCCACGGCTCGACCCCATGGAGAGAGACCTGTAGCTGTTCTGAGGCTTCTGTTTCCTGATTGAATGGATAAGAAATGGAATCAAACCTTCCATAACTTTTTTCTTCTCTCCTAGCAGTGCTCTACTTAAACTATCACAGATAAAACGTCGTCGATATGGAAGTGCGATTTGATGCTTGAAATGTCACGGAACAACCTATATTTATAGCGACCATATAACTGGCACTAGTGGATAACGGTAGGAGGATAAATGTTCTGGTCAATGAAGTTTTGTTAGATAAACGTCGGGCCTTTGAAAATTCTTCATGGAAATGCTGACAGCTAGCAGATGATATGTTATACAGTAAACAACTCTGTGCTAGAGAAATCGACCGAACTGGAGCTCATCTGTCATTAGTGCTAGAAAACTTTACCATTTTTGATTTGAGAATCGTAAGGTCAAAACTGAAGAAGTCTATGAAACAAAAACACGGTGTCAACAAATCAAACATTAAACAATAGACTCGGTTCGTTAATCGAGGATGAATTAGCCGACCCTAATCGTGAAAAGTAGGCAAATCACAAGTTGGAAAGGATGTTATAGTTTTGATTTTGGTTTGGTTTGGTTTGGTGGCTTGCCAATTGAGAAGTCAAAATTAATAGCGTGTCCGTGTCTTATTCAATGTGTGCGGCTCTCCGAGCATGCGATCATCCTTAGCAAATGGGAGTAGCAGGTCTGACGTTTCTCCCCCGATCACCATGCCAACGGTTTAGGTGCAAAACAAGATTCTACAGAGACTCTAGAAAATCTAAATAAAAAGATTAAATCCTGGTATGCATTCAATCAAGATGCAACCCCCACCCCCCCTCCACTTCTTTTTTGTTAATCCCATCAAATAATTCTTTTATCCAAAAGAACTTATACAGATCCACCATCATCACGTATATTTATATATAAATTTCATATAAAGATTTATATATATATATATATAATGTATGTTAATGTAAATGTGTAGGTTAGTTTGAGCACACCTTAATTAATTTTACGGTTTTATAATTAATGATCATATAAGTTTATGAAACTTAAACCGGGAAATTTTAGAAAATAAATTTAGAAATGAATAATTTAAAATAAATAATATTTGAATCGTACAGTGGAGGGGTAGATTCATGAAAATGAAGTATGAATAGTTATATGCTCCAACAATTCCCTCCAGAAACAGTCACTCTCTTTCCTTTGGTTTACCAGAGCGAGTTGTTATTGGTTCTCTAGTTTAGTTGTCAGATATTGTGAAAGTCAATCTTAGCATTAGTTATGACAGGAGGGAATATCATATTTCTTAAAAAAATTCAAACCACAGGCAGCATCTAACCTACGAGACTGATGTGATTTTTGCATGTCCTTTTTTAATGTAGTCTGTTTTTGTTTTTTTCAATACTTTCTAGAAACAATCCTAATTGTTTAGCATGTAGTTTTCTTACCCCTCAATGCATGTGACATGAAAACTTAACATATATTCAAATATAAACTTGTTAATGGGTGTAAATTACGTGATTGACTTTGATAAATAAGTTTAAAAACCTTGCCTAAATGATAGATTAGAAACTTAATTAACATGTATGAAAGGATAGCATTGATTTAAATAAATATATTAAAACATATTAAAAAATACTTCATTATGATAACAAATCGAACCATCGAAGTTGTCTTTTGGTCATTAAGAAGACAGGACATGCAATTGACTATTTATTTTATAAAAAAATCCGATTTAAAAGAACCCATGGTCGATAGATAATTACCATAAACGCATGTGGAAATCGACTTTGAAAGGTTGCTTTAGCAATAAACAATGGGGTTGGTGGATGCCTTGTCACTGTCCTTGACATTACTTAACAAGTAAGTGGAAAAACTTCGAATAATAATATTGAGATGATGAGCTTGTGTTATATCTATAACACAAATTTTTTTATATAAAATAAAAGATATTTTAATGTTTAAGTAGATATTTAAATTTTGTTCTTAAGTGATAAGAGTTGAAAATTTAAAAAGATAAAAATAATATTTTTTTATTTATAGAGAAAAAAATATGTGCTACATGTCTCATAGAAAATATTATCCGTATATTATTGTTTTGATGAATAATAATTTTTTTTCAAAATTTAAGAATATATAGTCTTGAAAAAAATATGTAACTATTCATAATTATTATTATTTATGAATTGCAATCCGAGGTAAGTTAGCTCGATCAGACCAAAGCTTAAGCTCAGTTAAACATAATCAAAATAAAAGAAAGAAAAAACATGTGGGAAAGAGGAGGGGTAACTTGATTGGGTCGTGACGAGCCAAAATAGCTTGGTTGGACTATGGCCTAACTAAGCTAAAATAGCCAGGTTGGACCATAGCCCAACCAAATTTCAGTATACCTCTATTTTTTTTGTATTATCATTTTCCCTTAAATTCTTATAAACATAGATGTCTAGAAGACTTTAACAAGCTAGAAAAGGAAAGAAAATACTTATAATGTATGCTTGTATAAAAATGATACCTAGACTTGACTTTGAATATTTGCTTGTTTTTTTGAATTTATGAGAGATATTATCAATGTTTTGTGAAAATAGATCCATGATCTTTTTGGAGGCATAATAGCATGGATATGGAGAAAGTTGGTTACAAGGATATAAAGATAGTTGGTCATAGCAATTCAAAGACGGTAGTCACTAAAACCTAGAGAAAATTAGTCATGGAGACCTAAAGAAAATTGGTCAGAGGGACTTGGCAACATAATCGAGATTAATGGAAACTTCTTCATGGAAATTTCATGAAGACTTTTTGGGTTTAAAGACATGGAGATACACTTTTAAAAAAAAAAATTTCAAGTGATGATGGAGATATAATTTATGAGATTTATCTTATCTTAGGTAGTACATCACAAGAATTGTTTACTGTTTATTCATATTATATCTACTCCATTGTAAATTCTTAAAGGTGCCATTTAGAGATCAATTTTTCTTTCTCTTTTATGAGTGCATGACACTTTTCTATGTCATGTCCATGATCATGATGAAAATAACAGAACTTGTTAGGGTTCTTTGTGTTTGAACTAGGGTGATCGGTTTGGTTTTTTATGCCCAAAACTGAAAAAACCTATATGCTTTTTTTTTTTTTTTTTGCTTTGTAATGGGTTTTTAAAGGATTTCTGATGTGCTTAAAATTAACATTGATATTGTCTAATTTTCTTTGAAGATTCCAAAGTATATTTAATTTTTTTACCAATAAATATTCATTTATATTAAATTGTTATTGTCAATCTTATGTTTATTAAGTTTTTTGGCCATTGAATATTCATTTATATTAAATTATTAATGTCAATCTTGTGTTCAATATATTTTTTACCTTTCTAATGTTTTTCTGCTTTAGAAAAGTTCAAATAACACATAGTCACACACCAAAAAGTTAAAATTCAAATGACAAATCATTGCCTTTAAAGGATTTTAAAAAATAACAAATAACATTATCATAAAACACTCTAAACCAAAAATATAAATTTTCATTTGAACATTATCTCAATAAAAAAGCACATTAAGAATATTGCACTTTGATTCCTGAAATTCAAAATCTAGAATTATAACATGATAAATTAAATTAGAAGATATAAAAATAAAAAATAGTATTTTTACCATACATTTTCAATAAATGCATTATAATTTGTGAACTAATTATCATCCGTTGCTAGATGC
Organism: Populus euphratica; assembly: GCF_000495115.2. Taxonomy (NCBI): domain Eukaryota; kingdom Viridiplantae; phylum Streptophyta; class Magnoliopsida; order Malpighiales; family Salicaceae; genus Populus; species Populus euphratica. Next base: position 53,999 of record NW_011500876.1, read on the forward strand.
AACTTTCCACCAAATTCTACAAAATAAAAAATTAAATATGTTAGAATAAAAATGTGTTAATTAATAAATCATAAAATAAAAAATGTAAGTTTTTAAGAAACATTAATTGAATCAAGACTTTTATAGGTTTCAAAATCATTCATCAAGATTCTATTATCCATTGGAATTAGTCCATGATGTAACCAATCTTGACAACAAATAAGTGCTTGAACCATTGCTAGAGATAGAGAACTTCAACATTGATCAAGTATACAACCGCCTGTGGTAAAGGCTGACTCAGAAGCCATTGTGGATATAAGAATAACTAGAATATATTGTGCAACTTTCAAAAGTATCTTATATTTTAAAACATTAATCTTTCACTAACCAAAAATATATAATTTATTATCATTAGGATCCTTACAACTATTAACCAAATACCTTTCAACTTTATATCTATTTTCCACACTATCTTCCTCCGGTAAATGTCTTTTGAATCGAGCTAAAGTGTTAACATTTACCTCTATGTCATTAATAACATTATTAATATCTTGTTTATGTCTATTATCATCCACCACTTTATCTGCTTTCAAATAAAACTCATATAAACTCACCAAATTATCTTTCACCTTTTTTTTTTATTAATAATTGTGCTTTGTCATAATCATACAACTTACCAAAATAAAATTCTACATATTTCAACTTAAGACATGGATCCAAAATATTAGTCACATACAATAAAAAATTATGATTTGCTTCACAATCCCAATACTTCTTAAACGTCCTAATCATGTTCATTGCCATTTCACTTAAAAAATTATCTTTATTTTTACATAATTGTAATAAGTTTGTATGCATATAAATAAATTCATTGAAGAAAGAATTTGATGTGACATATAATAAGCCAGAAAATCTCAATGTAACCATGTAAAAGATTTTTAAAAACTTCAATAAAGTTCTAGCATTTTTCTAATCCTCCAAACTAGGTGGCCTGGTTTTTTTTATTCCTTTTTGAATGAACCTCTAAAAAGTAACTTATATACCTAGGTTCACTTTAACCTAACCTCACAAATACCTTTTCAAACTTTTCAGCAGCTTCTAATATAAGATAAGTTGAATTCCATCGAGTTGCAACATCCAAACACAAGGATTTCTTACACTTCATATGCAACTTTTCTACACAATTCTTAAATGCAAGTAGCTTAGAAGGTGAAGATCTCACAAACCTAATTGTATTTTGAATCTTCACAACTAAAACATTAATCTTTTTTAAACAATCACATACAAGGAGGTTTACAATGTGTGCACAACATCTAACATGCAAATGTTCATATGATAATATATTAGTTAGTCAATCTTTCATCATATGTTTTAAATAAAAAATAGTAACACTATTAAATCTTGCATTGTCTACTGTAACAGTTAAAAGTTTATCAATCCCCCAATCTAACAAATAATTCTCAATAACTTGACTAATTGTCTCACCTATATGATTGGAAATTTGATAAAAATTCAAAAATACAAATACTAATTATCAATCCAATGAGCCATTAAGGACATATAGTTAATGTTTTGGATTGATGTTCATGTATCTGTTGTTAAGCATAATCATTAACCCTAAAGAGCTCTCTTTAATCTTTCCTTCTCTTTAATATAAAGTTTCAAACAATCTTTCACAACAGTGAAATGAGAAGAAATGTCAAATCTACACTACAAGGTCCTAGAAAATAATCTAAATCCTTTATTCTCCATAAAATTAAAAGGCAACTCATCAATTATAACCCTTTTTACTAGTGCTTATCTATATTCATCATAATCATAACCTATTGTATTAAGAGTTCCCACACTTCGATCTCCTGATTCACCCCCTGCTTTATTATGTTCTAATACCAATTTTTTTTTTTTTGCTTTTTATCAACCACAAAAGGAAACTTTTTGTATATTTTTAAATGACTCCATATATTACTTATCCCATTAATAATAGTATGACATGTATAATCCTTTCCACAATAATTACATTCAGCTCTAGAGGTTGTAGGATCCCCATCAAGTTTTGTAAAATAATCTTAAATTTATAACTTTTTTTATCATTAACATTTCTTTCCCTTTATGTTTTAACCGTGATAGATCTTGCAGTGGTTGATGTTGGGTTAGTGTTTGAAGTTGGGGCATTGGTTGATATTGGGTTAGTGTTAATGGATTAAGCATTTTGATTTTGAAGGTTTTCCATCTGTAATTACCAAATATAAACATGTTAATATTTATGCATGTTGGAATATGCAGTATATAACAATGATGTAATATCCAATAACTATGGGTAAAAGAACCCAATAAATAGCAAGAAGAAGTAATATATTTAGCTAAGTTGAAATTAAACCAAACTGAAATTAAATTAAAATTAAACTATACAGACCAGAAGAAGTAATAGGTAATTATCTGGACTTGAAAAAAATGATTTAAACAACAACTCGATGCATGAAATAAGAGTAAGGTAAATTCAAAACTCTCCTCTTTCAAGCCTACAAACTATGTACAAATCAGAGGTCCTATCACTCCTCCCAAAGAATAAAAAGTTTGCAAGATCATAACACAGTAACATGCTCAATGCTTTAATGTAAACCTATCATTCCACCATTAACACTCCCATTAAAATTTTTACTACAATTTCACCAAGTTTAGATTCTAACTTAACCAAGCCACCCAGCTAGTCTACTGTAAGAATTCTTGTACCGCTATAATTAAGGGAACATAAGTCTATAATTTAAAAAGGTTTAGAAATGCACTTTATGGTTCTATTCATAGCCTTTTAAGCCATCCTCTAAATTAATAAAAAGATATATATCTAGTGCCTGATTTAGTACAATAAACAATCAACTATGACAAAAATAAAAGAGGCTATAAACCATAGCATGCATAGTAAAAAAAATTAGTAACCAAACTTTTGCATAATAAATAATCCTAAGAATTTGGATTGAGAGCAAGATCAAACATGAATAGTTTACTGTGTTTCTTATCAGTTCAAGTTATGACTCAAACAAAGATGCAAACACTAGATCAAAATATATACATTCCTTTTAGTGCTTAAGAATAAAAACCCAATTTAAACAAGCACAAACAACAACTGTATAGTGTAAAGAATTAAATTTTAAGCATTCAAAATAACAACTTGACACATTTAGGGTTACTAGGCAAATCATTTTTTTTATTATTCTAAGACAACTAAAGTGAAAAATACAAATAGTTACCTTATAAATGGATTTTTTAGCATTCAAAATAGTAATTATATCTTTGACCTTTGCATTGAAAAAGAAGAAGGAAATACAATAAATTAAATAGACGATAAAGCTAGGCAAAATATGAGCAGTCATTAATTAATTAATTAAAAAGGAAAAAAAATAAAACTCGCTGCTATAATTGATTCAACAGAGAGGTAGTGGAGATTGTGGAGTACCATGTGATCTTGTGTAGATGAAGAGGAAAGGCCAACTGGATAGTGGATAGGTTATGAAAAACATCGATATGTTTTTGAGAGGTTTGATTGGTTTCAAATTTCAATTGATTGGTGTGTATGGTTGTTTTGGATATCTCTGTTTCTAAGTCTAGGGAGAGGGAGAGGGAGAGGGCGAGAGGAGAGAAGGGGCTGGTGCTGGTAGCTAGGGTTACTGGGCAAATCAAGTGAATGATCTCTGTGTTTCTAAGTGACTGTTATAACGTATTTTTAGGTCCCCACACAAAAAAAGAATATATATATATATATTAAAAAAACCTAAAAATAATAACAATGAAAAAAGGATGTCAAAACACTTAGAAAATGACTAAAAATTGGTTGAGAAGGTTTAAAAATACAAGAATTAAAATTTGATAATATATCGTTGATTGCTGAAAGCCTGACTAACAAAAAAAAATTAATTTGAGGAAGAAATGTCCAAAATTAGATGTTTATTAAACTAAATTAAATTTATTAAAGATTTAATTGAGTTTATGAAGAGTTTGATTGAAAAAAAACCCTTGTGTCATTTATCTTAAAAATCAAAAAAGGTCACCTCATCACATACCACAAAAGATATACCAAAGATCAAAGATTAAAACTGATACAAAAAACTACATAAAATGCAATTTTAATCTTATAATGGGTTAATTTATGTTTTCAATATACAAGACAATTGAAGGACTGTTTCAAAATCAAATGTTTTTGAAAGTTAATTTGGTCAAATCAGGGGTTTAATTGTATAAAAATTAAATTTGATGGCCAATTAGAGAATTAATTGAAGAAATCCAAAACCAAAGACCAAACTGGAAAAGACATGTAAATAGAGGCACTGAAATTGACTGGATCAGGGACTAAATTGAAGAAAATTGAAAGTTTTGATCAATTGAGGGTTGAATTATATAAATCAGAAACCAAGGACCAAAGTGAAAAGGGCGGCCAAATTCAGGGCTGTTGTTTGATTTTTGGCAGAGATGAAATTGCATTGATTTTTAAATTAAAATTACAATTTAGGACTTGATTGAACAAATTACGAATTGAAGATTGATTTGGACTTTGACACATTTTTATTGCCCTTTTTTGTTAAATAAAACGACGCGTTTTGTTCAAAATAATGTTGTTTCATACACTGTTCATAAAAAAAAAGACCTAAAACGATGTTATTTTGAACGACATCGTATGTCTTCTTCTCCCTTTGGACATGCAGAAAACAAGAGAAGAGAGTTGTTGTTCCCCTATGTTTTCATCGACTTTTTTTTTTTGAAAAGCATCAAAAAGATGCCGACCAAAGACACCACTTGCCCAAAGCTTTCCATATATTGAAGAAAAAGATGAAGATGTGTCCCTCAAGTAGTGGAGGGCCGGTAGCATAGTGACCGCCTCATCCATATCTTTCCCCTGTTTTTGCATATAAATACAAGGAAGATGAGTACAAAAAAAAAAGAGCACAAGAGAGGTGTAAAACTAAAAGAAAAAAAAAGAAAAAAAGAAAAGAAAAAAACAAAGAGGAATAGAGAGAAAGAAGAGAGGAGTAGAATAGGGATAGAGAGGATAAAACTAAGAGAAGAAAAAATAGAAAAAATAAGGGAAGAAATGGTGAGAACCGTCATCACTAACACCTCCACCGTCGCTCGCAGCTGTGTCCTGCCATCTTTATCACCGCCGACAACAATGTGAGCCACCACAGGTTAGCCTTCTTCTCTGTTCTTCTCCACCTACTTTTTTTTCTTTTACGTCTTCTTCTCCACCTACTTTTTTTTCTTTTACATCTTCTCCACTATTCACGCTGCATGTGAACAGTGGAGAGGCCCACTATTTAATAGGTTAGCAATATGGCCCAGCCCAAAATGATTGGGTCGAGTCCGGCCTAATTTTAAAAAAATTCATTTTTGAAAATTCTAATTTTTTTTTGCGTTTTTCTACTAAATTTTGCTTAGTATTTGGTTGGTATTTTTATAATAAGAAAATAAAAATATGGTATTAAAAAAATATTTTTATTTTTATGCATACGATCAAGTTTCTCAAAGCTAAAAAACCTTTATTGTATTTTCATACAACGAAGAAAAAAAAACATAGGTTTTAGCATGCGTTTTGGCTTTAATAACTAGTATATTAAAGTCATGAGAATTTAGCCAATATTTCAAAAATTTCAAAGAAAATATTTTATGTTGTTTTAGTTTCAAGGATTATGAATTTATACATAAAGCGTATTCTCGATATTAAAAAGGTATTTCTTTTTATGACATAGAACGTGTAGGTTTTTACTTGATAAGATAAAGATTTCTTTACAAATGAGGACTTTTCTTAAACTATAGACAGACCGACAATTAGAAAATATAACAAAACCTTAGATTTTGTTAGATAATGAAAAAATATAGCTTACCTTAGGTAGGGTATATTTAGGGTACTAATACCTTTCTTTTACGCAATCAGTCTCCATCCCTAATTTCTAAGATTAGTTAGGGTTTCTAGAGATCAAAATACTAGGTGGTGACTCTCTCTTTTTTTTTTTCCATAAACAATCCATAAAAAAACAAGAATTCCTTATCTTTTTATATTTGCTTAGACAGACGACATACCTTGAGGGTGGATGATCATTGTGACACCGCACACGTGTGACAATGATGATGGAAACACAAACTATTTTAGATCTTTGTGTTTTATTTTGTAAGTCTAAGGAGAGGGAGAGGCGGAGAGGCGAAATGGGGCGGGTGCTTTAGTAGTAGTAGCTAGGGTTACTAGGCAAATTAAGTGAACGATCTCTATGTTTCTAATTGATGATGGAAACACAAACTATTTTGGATCTTTGTGTTTCTATTTTCTAAGTCTAAGGAGAAAGAGAGGTGGAGAGGCGAGAGGGGGCGAGCGCTTTGGTAGTAGCAACTAAGGTTAGCAAAATTTTCTATTTATAGTACTTTTTTTAACTGGTTCGATTCGGTTTGGGTTAACCGATTTTTGTATTACAAAACTAAAAACCGAACTGCACTGGGATTTTGTCTAAATATTCTAATCGGTTTAATTTGTTTTTTTCTTGGTTCAGTTTTTTCGATAAATTTTTTCTCGGTTTATCGGTTTTTTTATCACCCCTAGTTTGAACCACTTTTTATTAGAGGTGTGTATTGCAGGAAATCTTTTCCCTTTATGACAACCAACACATCAACACATGTCGTTGTGAATAGTGTAGTCATAAGCTTGAGAAATGTCATACAATCATGGATGTGCTTTTTGGCTCTAGTTGGATATTGATGGTGTGGTGAAAACTTTTCATGTGTATGGAAATGTGAGTGACCTTTTCTGGTCATACTAGCTTCTTCCATCATGATCTAATTTTTTGTAATGTATTTAACACTAAAGAGATTTTTGTTAAAGAATATGTATAACCTTTTCTATAAAAAAATAGTTATCAATTTATTAATCAGGGCACCGATGGTGATGGGTTCAAGTGGATCCTTTATATTTAGCTTTTCCTCATTGAACCTCTAAAGTTATATCCTTGTGTTTTTATCATTTTCTTGTACGATTGAAAAGAGCCTTATAATGCTTTTTTGAGAGGAATGCTAATGTTAAAATTGTTAAAATAATTAAGGATCAAACACAAAATGGAGGCTACAATTCTGAATAATCTTAGTATTATGAGTGCTTGGACTTAACCTAAATACATATAAACTATATATAGGTTAAACTGAAAATAGTATTCTACCCTTAATAAATAAGATTACATAAATATTATTTAACATCTCCCCTCAAACTCACGATGCGGCAGCTACAAGCATCGAGAGTTTGCCAACCAGAAAATGAAAACGAGAGGTGGAATGGGTCTTGGTAAAGAAATCTGCAAGGAAGAAAGAACAAAAGGCAAAACAATGGTGCCATGTTTGAGATGATGATGAGTAAGATGACAATCGATTTCAATATGCTTAGTTCACTCATGAAAAACTGAGTTATGAGCAATCTGAATAGAACTCTGGTTGTCACAATACATAGGAGTAGGATGAGAAAAGAAAACTCCCATATCAGCAAGTAACCAACGTAACCAAACAATCTCTTTCGTAGTAGATGCCATTGCACGATATTCTGCTTTGGTGGATGATTGAGAAACAATAGATTGTTTCTTACTCTTCTAAGAAATAAGAGAATGACTTAAAAAGATACAGAATCAGGTAATAGATTTACGATCTGTGGTATCACTACCATGATCAGCATCAGAGTATGCACGCAACTCCAAAGAAGAGGTGGATGAAAGTAAAAGACTTTGAAAAACTATACCCCGAAGATATCGTAAAATACGAAGAACAGCTGCCAGTGAACAGTAGTAGAAGAAGCAACAAACTGACTAACAACATGAACAACATATGCAATATCTGGATGAGTCATTGTGAGATATACTAAACTCTCAACAATAGTACAGTATAAAGTAGGATCTATCAAAGGCAACCATCAGAAGAAGAGTACCTTGCGTTAACCTCAATAAGAGTATCTACAGTCTTGTTATCAGTAAGTCTAGCCCGCTCAAGAATATCTGCAACATATTTTGATTGAGAAAGAAGGTAACCTCTAGGTGAGTATGCTACCTCAATCCCTAGAAAATATCGAAGATAACCCAAATCCTTCATTTCAAATTGTCTAGCCAACTCTGTCTTCAAAACTGAAATACCATCAATGTCATCACCAGTAATAATCATATCATTAACATATAAAGATAAAATGATACGACCTGCATCAGTGCACTTAATAAAAAGAGCAGAATCATGACTGCTAGAAACAAAGCCAAGAGATGAGATCACAATAGAGAATTTCTCAAACCAAGCACGAGGTGCTTGTTTGAGACCATATAATGCTTTCTTAAGCTTACAAACATATCCAGAGTCATGTAAAATACCAGGAGGGGGAGCCATATAAACTTCTTTTTGAAGATCTCCATTCAAGAAGGCATTTTTAACATCAAGCTGAGAAATATGTCATTGATGAATCGAAGCTACGGTAATAAGAGTACGAATAGTAGTCATTTTTGCAACCGGGGAAAATGTCTCCTCATAGTCCATACCATATTGTTGAGAATATCCTTTTGCAACCAACCTAGCTTTGTATCGCTCAATAGACCCATCAGAATTAGTTTTGATTTTATACTCCCAACGAAAACCAACAACACTCTTACCAGGAGGTAGAGGAACTAGATCCTAAGTATCTATCCTATGCAAAGCAGAAAGTTCCTCATCCATAGCTTGCTGCCAAAGCGGATCAAAAATTGCCTCTTTATAAGAAGAAGGCTAAAAAAGATAATGAATAGAAGCTAAAAAGGAAGTAAATGATGAAGAATAACAAGAATAAGCAAAAATCTGGTAGTTTTGTGGACTTACGAATACGGATGGACTGACGTGGAGGTGGATCTATAATCTCAGATGAAGCTTGAGGGGTTATAGATGAGAATGGAGCTTTAGGTGTGCTAGAGAGTAAAGTACCAGTACTTGCAGAGTTATGAGTACAAATTGATTGAACATGTGGAGAGATATCATTACCAGAATCCTCAAAAAAAGGATTTATACGAATAAGATTAGATTTAGTCAAGCTATGAGCAGTGGATGGAATAGAAAAGAAAGGTATATGCTCAAGGAAGACAACATGACGAGACACATAAAGTTTCTGAGTTATTGGATCAAAACAACGATACCCCTTTTTACCTTCACCATAACCTAGAAAAACATAAATAGCAGATTGAAGGGATAACTTACTGCGTTCTACATGAGGATGAAGAACGAAACAAGTACAACCAAATACTCTAAATGAGGAATAATCAGGGATATACCCATATAACTTTTCAAAAGGAGATAGACCCGAACTATGAGAAGATGGAATTGTATTAATCAAACTTACAGCAGTAAGAACAACTTCTTTCCAAAACTCACTAGGAACAAAAGCAGACAATAAGAGAGAACGAGCAGTTTCAACAATATGCCTATGTTTTCTTTCAGCAACACCGTTTTGCTCAGGAGTATCTGTACATGAAGTTTGGTGGATGGTTCCATCTAAGGCAAGTAATTGACAAAATTTATTAGAGGTGTATTCCCCACCCAAATCACACCTAAAGCATTTGATCATAGTAGAATGTTGAGTTTTAATGAGAGCTCGAAAAGCTGCGTATATCTCAAAGAATTCAGAACGATGTTTCATTAAATAAACCCAACAATAACTAGTATGATCATCAATAAAAGAGACATAATATCGAGACCCTCCTTTTGTGGCAACAGGAGAAGGTCCCCATACATCAGAATGAATCAAATCAAATGGTGAAGATGAAATAGAAATACTTCGATTAAAAGGTAAGGCGGAAAATTTTGCCAGTTTACATCCACTACAATCAGAAATGTCACAAGTTTTCAAATTTTCTAAAGCTCCTGTGGATGCTAAAAATCTCAAACGAGAAAATGAAACATGACCTAGACGGGAATGCCATAAATAAAAACTAGAAGATGAAAGACTCAAACGAAAGGAAGACAAATCAATAGTAGTAGTAGCAGCGGCAGCAGCGACAATTGGCACTTTTAACTCATCTAAAATATATAGTCCACTCTCCCTACGGCTTGTCCCAATCAGCTTCTAAGACTGCAGATCCTGTACACAACAAAAAGAACCAGAAAACATGACTAAATAATCACCAGAATCACATATTTGGCCAACAGATGCAAGATTTAATTTGAGTTTTGGAATAAGATAAACATTAGGGAGAGACAAGTGAGGTGTGACAACAGAACCAACACCTGCTAAGGGCATAGGAGTGCCATCAGTAGTCATAACAGGAATGGAAGACAAAGGGGACACAGAGAAAAAAGATGAGGAATCTAGAGACATATGATGGGAAGCACCAGAATCCAAGACCCATTCAGAGTGTGATATACCTGAGGAACTATGAGGCAACTGACCTATGAAAGAAGAAGCGGACATTGCTTATGGCTGCAAGGAGAGAAACTTCTGGAATTACTCAGCCAAAGTATTAAGATCAGTAATAAAGCTTGGGGAAGCTACCGCTGCAATATTGTGGTGTGGTGGTTTATAACCCTGAGGTGGTCAATGAGCATTAGATTGTGACTGACTGCCAGACTTCCAAGCTTAATTCTGTTGTCTCAACTTAGGACACTGAGCCTTCTAATGACCTTTCTGCTTACAGAAACTGCACTCATCAAAGCCAACCCTTGTGTAAGGCGTGTTCTAATGATTGGAGAATGACTTAGAAGGTACTGCTAATACATAAGGATTTGAAGTAGAAATAACACCCTTTTCAGAATAAGACTGAAGACATATTTCTTCAGCCAATAACTCACTAACAACAGAGTCAACAGAAGGCAGTGGAGAACGATACAGAATTGAACCTTTAAGTCCTTCGAAATCACTACGAAGTGTTGTTAAAAACTGTACCAATCGTTGCTGCTCTCTACGTTCAATATAAGCACCACATGCTTTTAATTCTATCGATTCTATAAGAGCCAATTGATCCTAAAGATCTGTCATGGCAGAATAGAACTCTTGAATACTCATATTCTTCTGGTGAAGAGCTTGTATGTCATTCTCTAATTGATACTGTTTTGCAAAATTTGATTGCGTGAATAACCGTTGCAAATGATCCCAAACCTCCTTTGATGTCTCATACTTCGCTAACTGTGTACCTATAGAATGCTCAACAGAATTATTGATCCAAGTAATGATCTTTGCATTGTTTGCTTCCCATGCATCTATCGAAGCAGTATCTCCTTCTTCAGTATTCTTAGGTACCACATAAATTCCACTAACATATCCCCACATTTTCTTACCCTTAAGAAAATTTCTCATTACATAGCTCCAATACGAATAGTTCTTCCCATTCAACCTCACACTCACAAACTGAAGCGAATCATCTTTTTCAGTAGCCATGATCAACAATCACAGAAAGCTAGAATGCAAAAGCAACGGAAAACTAAATACCAAATTGCATAAACTAAACAGAGATTGCAGAGACTAAACAAATATCTTCTCAGAATTATACGATTACTCTAAAACACAAAACAAATTTGCAGAAACTGAATGCAAATACCAAATTGCAAAAGCTGAATGAAAGACGAAATACCAAAATAATTGCAGAAACTGACGAAATACCAAATTTTGCAGAAGCAGAAGACAATATCTCACTCTAAAAAATTTAGTTGGATCCGCGAAGCTGTGTTCGGAATTAAGCTTTGTTTCATAAAATCAGCTCTGATACCATGTTAAAATAATTAAAGATCAAACACAAAATGGAGGCTACAATTCTGAATAATCTCAGTATTATGAGTGTTTGGACTTAACCTAAATACATATAAACTATATATAGGTTAAACTGAAAATATTATTCTACCCTTAATAAATAAGATTACATAAATATTATTTAACAAAAATAAAAGATAGGCTTCACACATAGAGATTGGTAGAAACCTAGGATGAAACTAGAAGCTATGATATCACACCTAATCATTCCTCATAAAAAGCTGTAGTGAAAATCCTACACATGGCTTCATTTTCTGTATTATTAGCTATAGGATGCTTCTAACATTTTATATGTATACTCTAGAGTTTGTAAAGCCATCATAACTATTTAAGTTAGTTATAAAAACGATACAATACTTTATGAGGTGACTATGTAACACTTTGTGATAATAATTTTTTTTTTTACTCGGTGAGAATAATATGTAAGAGTCGGGATTGGTGTCATCTTGTAAATATCATGCCTCGATCTTTTATGATAGGGAACATGTGAACGAGAAGACCAAGACTTAAAAGAAGATTAATGGAGATAATTATATTTATATCTTTTATTTTTAAGGCAGTGCTAGTTTATTTGGAGAATTGAAGTATGGTGTCTGTATGGCATGTTGTTTTGTGTAGTTTCTTCATGAAACTGAGATTATCTGTGGGCACCTTGGATTGACTTTTGTGATGGCAGTACTAAAGATAACGAATATTTTATCCATCGACACCTGTAAGTTAAAATTGAAAATATTGAGAACTAACTGCTCATCGTAAACTCCTCAGCCATCAACAGTTGGTAGCAACAAGTCTGTTTTGTTTTATATTATTATTTATGCAATTAACTGGGTTGATTTCTTTGTTCCATTAAATAAAAGGTGACAGCGGGTCAGCCCATTTTTTTAAATTGTGGAGTATTTGGACAAGTAGTTGTGTTGGATGTGTCGTGATGATGACTTGTCTGTCAAAAGTTTGGAAACCTAAGCTTACTTGCATTTTTATGTCTAGAAACTTTTTTTTTCTTTCCATTTTCTTTCCCACTCGGTTTTTTTAGCAACAACAGTGAAAACCAAGGATTTGCTTACCATGGTTTGGAATAGATGTTATTGTAAAGGAAATCAAGGATTCGGTCAACGATGTTGAATGCATGTTTTTTTCTTACATGGTAACAGATCTGCTCAGCCAACTGATCAGTAGCTTGTTAAGGCATCTAGACTTGCTTGAATCCTGATAACCTCTTGTATCAGTTATCACAGTGCAGGAGGATGTTTCTTCCGGCAGTCATCAATGAAGTCGACAAATTTTCACTTTGTTGTGTTTTAGAATGATTTTGTACTCCAGCACCATGAGTTTGATTTGCAAGGGTAAAATCATGTGGTGTTCTAAAAGGAGGACTGGAAAGTTAAAAACATTTCAGGGTGTTTAGATCTTTTTCTTTTTTGTTTTTAATGGTGGGTGCTGTTTACTGTGGTTTATGGTGAAGGGAGAGAAAATAGATGAGAATCTTCCTGAAATGATCTTGAACTAGCCACCTTTTAAAGTTAAAATGCCATAACCGGAATTACCTACACGCTGCCATATTTGTGTCGGAACCTCATCAAATCGTGAAATCCACTTATCATAGAACAAACTCGTGAGTCATAATTAAAAAACAAATAGATCATAGCTCAGCTGGTTAGACCGTGTAGCTGTTAATTATAAGCTTGAAAGTTCAAACCCTTCATATAGCGTTTTCCATTATTCTATTTATGTTTCCTTTTCTTTTAACTAATTTCGAGTACAAATAGCATAAATACTATCTATCTTAAGCTTAAGGTCGCGGGGTCGCCTGGTATTTTCGGATCAGGAGTCAGGACATCAACTCCAGGATGAGGACACTCATGGGAAATTAATCCTCTTTCTATTACATAAATGTGAATCCTCCCAAGCTTCCATTTTGAGCCAACCTAACGTTGAGATGGTACCTCACTTGATGCTCGCTCGGAGATCCAATTATAAATGTATGCTGTCCCGTTACCAGCTTCCTCTGTCCGTCGCTATCCACAAGACTTAGTCCCTTGCACACATCCACAGCCAAGGTTATATTATTTGTGTTGCCCTTTTTCACATGCACCCTGTCAAATGCAGCAAGTTGCATATTTGGTGGACCTGTTATCTCTGCTGATTTAGGTGGCTTCCAAAAGATTAGCACCACATGATCTCCATTCGCTGGCCCATTGTTTCTCACACCAATGACTAGAACAAGTTGCAAATTGGTGCAGTTTACACTCGAAACATCAATGGCTTGGCCATTAGGATAAGGGTCTTGTTTGGAGGAATAAACAGAGGGAATGCCACTTGGATTAAGAAAAGATTTCAATGGAACTAGTAAGGTAGAAGGAGTAGAAATAACAAACTTCGAGAAAGTTGAGTAGCTTAGTCCATGGCCAAATTCATATAATGGTTTTCCAGTGTAGAACCTGTAGGTTCTTCCAGGGAAGTTATCAGTTGCATTGGCTCTTAGGTTCATGTTTGTCATTGGCACTTGATCGGAGTACTCTTTTGGATACCATGTAAAAGGAGACCTTCCAGCTGATAAGATGAAGAGATTGTCAGTACGAAGGTGGTAATTTGTAACCTTTGTCTTGGCTAGAAACAGATATAAATGGGTAATAGAATGCTCAAACATGAGATGCAGAAAATTATGTGGTTTGGAAATTGAAATAGAAAGATTACCAGGATTGTGGTCTCCAAATATGACCTGAGCTATGGCATCTCCTCCAGCTTGACCAGGGTAGCCAACCCACAAAATCCCTCCAACCTTGCTCTCATTCTTGGCAAAAGAGATATCGACAGGACTAGCAGACATTACAACAAGAATCATTGTTCCATTTGTAGCATTAGCCACATCCTTCACAAGTTTTTCTTGATATCCTGGCAATATCAGGTTCTCCCTATCCAAGTCCTCTTGCTCTATAGATTGATCATGCCCCATCACCAACACCACCACATCTGCCGTAGCAGCAGCCTTAGTTGCTGGCCCAGCAAGCGATTCATCAGTGCAATTCACGAATGGACACCCGGCTGCATAGGTGACAGATGAGATGTACTTCTGCAGTCCTTGTAAAGGTGTAGTGTATTCACAAGGTATACCAGCATAGATGCTTATCATAGCCACGGTAGCATTACCATTTGGTCCTATAACAGCCAAGTTTTTTGTGGCGTTTTTAGACAAAGGAAGAGCTCCCTTATTGTCTAGCAAGACTATCCCTTGCTTTGCAGCATCAAGCGCTAGCTCTTGATGTTCTTCAGTACATACATCTGATGGTCCAAGATTTCCAAATGGGTGCAATTTTGGGTCCCCGTCAAAGAATCCAAGTCTCATTAGGACTATATAATTGTAGATTAAGGCTTGGTCTACAATAGATTCTTCAATTTTGTTTAACTTGACTGCATTCTCTGTATACCTTGGCAAAAAATCTCCGCAGTTCATGTTTAAACCTGTATTACATGATCATTATAAGGTATCAATACTCAAGAAGAGTTGGAATCTTCAATTTTCAGACAGTCATCAAGGATTCTTGCAAGTGCATTGTATGTGTACCTGCTTTTAAGGCCAGGGTTACTGCATCTTCAGGTGTGGCTGCATATTTGATTCTGTCATAATAAACCTCAATGGAATCACAATCTGATACAATATATCTGCCCAAAAACGCACAAAACAGAAGTTAAAACATGAAAAATATAAATCAGAAGAAAAAAGTTCCTATTTTCCTGTTACTTGATTCAGTACTCATATATGCCTAGGAAAGAAGTAGAAGTCAACAAACCCGTCAAGATTCCATTGTTCTCTGATAACCCCTTTAAGCAGGTCTGGATCGGCACAAGTAGGAATGCCATTAACCCTGTTATATGAACACATCACACCACTCACACGACCCTCCTCCACACAGCTCCTAAATGGCGGTTGAAATGTGTCCTCTAGGTCCTGTTTTGTCACCTTCAAAGCAAAAATAGCGTTGTTCTCAATATTGTCATTGGGAAAGTATACCACAGTTGAAAGAAAGAATTCATCAAGAAAGTTATCTGCTGGCCATATTAACACATTGATGCAGTGAAAATGGTAGTTCATATCCAAGATTCACTCATACCTTGGCATCAAAGTGAAATCGATCGACACCTTTCCATTTGTCAAGGTCATATGCAGTATAATGCTTGCAGCAACTCGATACCTTAAGTCTATTTCCAGTGGAATTTCCTTCCTCGCCAACTTCTTGCAAGCCCCTAACATAATTTACAGCATATTTTGACACCACCAGAGGATCCTCCCCCGGTGTCTCTTGGCCCCGACCCCACCTTGGGTCTCGAAACACATTAATGGTGGGACTCCAATATGTTAGCCCGGCTAAACCGACATTATACATGGCCCGGGCCTCAGTTGACACCACTTGTCCCATCTTAAACCATAATGTTGTATTAAAACTAGCAGCGGACAAAATCACAGCTGGGAAGCTAGTGGCACCTGGTACTGTAGCATTAAAATGTACACCATAACCGACACTTGCCACGCCGTGAAGTGCCTCAGACCACCACTCGTAAGCAGGGACGCCTAGACGGGAAATCCCAGCAGCATGATTTCCTAGTTGTTCCGCCTTTTCTTGTAACGTTAAGCGTGAGATAAGATCCTTGGCTCTGTTCTCGTATGACAGGGATGTGTTACAGAAGGGAAACTGTCTCGTTTCAGGAATGTTCTTGTCACAAGCAAAATTCTGAGCGAAACAAGGGACTGTTAGGAGCGACGAAAGAAGAAGTGCTAGGAAAAGTTGGATATTCATGGTTTTTTTTTTACAGTTCGTTTTGTTTATTTCTTTGCATTATTAGCAATTGGCTAAGGTTTTATAGCTGAGGCTTAGCCTTGATGTCACCAACATGGTTTCTATGCCAATTAGATGGTTTGCTTGTTGATTGAGGTATATAGATAGGATGGGGCATTAATTTGACCGATTCCTTCCTAGTTTAAGATGTGATAATGTTAGGATGCTTAGGAACAACAAAAGCTAGTTTGTGGACAATGATAGGGTCCCAAATTTATTTCGGGGACAGTATAAACTTACATATACCTCCAGCATCAGTTTTTTGGAGTTATTACAGAGCACGAAAAGCAGACTGTCATTCTTTAATCTATCCCTTTCTTTTATTTTCTTATTCGATTTTCTTAGCGTGGAGAGTCTTTTAAGCAAAGCATTAGAGAAGCCTGGCCATGAAAATTATCAGCTGTCTTTTCGAGGCCTACGTTGTGTTTGGGGATTTGGCTGTTCTATGCTGACACATTCTTTCGCGGGATCACTTTCCCAAATGCACCCTTGCAATCCGTATTGAAATTAGAGGTTTTCACTATGTAACTCTGACCTCAACCAATCAAATTGGACCACATCTCAACATACTTTATTAACTTCTCAAAATAATCAAGCCAGGGAGGCAGTATGATGACAGACATCATGATTTTTTGTTATTTTAACTCTGCAGTAAGGAAGCGGCTTGATCTTGGCTTGGTATAATATAAAGCAAAAGCGTCTTACTTATGTGCAGTCATGCAAGAGTGCCTTCTAAGGAATTGCAAGCACTGCACTCTACTTTCCATTGAGCGGCCCACCAAATCAGTAATTTGCAACACAAAAGGGATGAAGTTGATCTAACAAAAAGAACCGTTCTTTGGAGAATTACAAGACTGACTTGGCACTTGCTGATGGTTCGCTCGGAAAGATTTTCTGAACCCTGAAGGAGTTATTGTTTTGAAGTTCCGGTTTCTTAAGCTAGCCCAAACTTGATTTGTGCTTTCCCAAAATGTATAGGCCAGGCCCGGTTTATTATTTTGTTTTTTTAGAGTTCTAATTGCAATTTTTATCATTGTCATTGGGACAGCGAAGTTATAAGGAGTTCATATTCCATAATCCAATGCAAAGGGCCTAGAATATTTCCCTTTTGACCATTTCTAACTCTGTCTATTTGAAGATAACGATCTAAAATTCTCCTATCTGAAATCATCAAAAAACCAAAAACAACAAATTCAGATAATTCCCTCTTTTGGACCTCTCCTGCTGTTTCATAGCCTATAATCACTCATTCTTCAATCTTCTTCATGAACAAAATCAGGATTTCAGTTTCATTGATCCAAGAAAATTATTTGATGTTTCATAGAGCCAGTCTGTTGACTTGTACACTATATAGCATTCTTTATGTTTCAAGATCTTGAGTTTCTCTGATCACTATTTTTTCAAGAAGATGGCAGAGTTGAAATCTGGGGTTCTTGTGAAGTTTCTTCAAGAAATGGATGTTGATGGAAACACAATACGCGATTGTAAGCCCGTGTTGTTACAGATTAGAAGTATAATTCCTCTGTTAAGAGAAGGTAATCTTTGGCCTAATCAAGGATTCTTTTTGAAGATCTCGGATTTGACACATGCATTGTATGTTTCATTGCCTCAAGAACAAGATGAATTGATTCTATATGACAAATTGCATCTTGGGCAATTCATGTATGTGGAGAAATTGGAGGCTGCATATCCAGTTCCAATGCTCAGAGGCATTAAGCCTCTTCCAGGAAGGCATCCATGTTATGGGAATCCTAAAGAACTTCTCTCGATTGATAATTTGAAAAAATTTCTTGGTGTATCCAGTTTGGAAACTATGGTTGAGGATTGCATTGAGGTACCGAAGAAGACAGAAACGGAAAAGCCTAGATCTTTAAGTGTTCCGAAAGTAAGTGCATATGAGGGGACAGGTTATAAAACCGGGGGCCCTAATTGCATTACTGATCAAGGTGGTAGTGATATGGTAAAGAAACCAGGCGTAGGATCTCGCTCCATTAGTGCTTCAATAATAAGCTCACGTGAAGGAATGCCTAGAAGGGCACCGAATTACAGGCCTCACAAGGTAGAAGTTGAGAGTGCCTTGAGTCACAGGCATAAAAAGAGTGGTGCTGGAAGCAATTATAAGGGACTTGCGAGACATAAATCCACGAATGCTTATGAAGATAGTGATATGGAAAGTACAATGTCATTCAACTCTACATCATCAACATTCAAGAGAAGAAGCTGGCATGGTAGGGAAGCTCCAGCAATTGATATTTCTGACACCCCTATTGACAAGAATGATTTCGGGATTGATACTAGAAGCAGCAGACTTTCTGTGAGTTCTTGAACTTCTTTGCACCTTTGTCATATAACTGGTGAAGGTTGTGGTCTCAAGATTCTGTGACTTCTCAAGAAGAATGAATCATGGATTACGGATAGTTATCATTAAACAAACTGGAGCACAAAGCTGTGTAACAAAACTTGGCTGCATATTTCGAACTTAAAAAAGTAGAAATTCAAAATGTTTTTAGCCCAATTATCAAATATACTAGGGAAACAATGGAATTCTTCCTATTTTCTCAATTTCACAAAAGATTTTTCTCCAACAAAATAATTCATATTTAAGGAGTAATTACTGAATCAATTTACGATTCAATGATTTAAAATCATGTTTTTGCCATATGAAATGGTTGCTTTGTTCTAGTAATGTGTGCTTCTCAAGAAGTTCTTTAATCTCTTCATTCCGCTAATATTTTAAAATAACTCCATGCTGTCTCTTCATGGACAGATTTCGCCAATTAATTCGTTGAAGTATGATAGCTCTGATGACAATTCAAGCTCCAGATCGAAAAGAACAGTTGTTAGTTTATCCACAAAATCATCCAAGATATCCAGCAAGGGTAGCCGTATCTCAGTGCCAGGAAAAATAAGTGAA
The DNA here is from genome assembly GCF_000495115.2 of Populus euphratica. Taxonomy (NCBI): domain Eukaryota; kingdom Viridiplantae; phylum Streptophyta; class Magnoliopsida; order Malpighiales; family Salicaceae; genus Populus; species Populus euphratica. The sequence goes on from NW_011500876.1 coordinate 73,482, forward strand.
GATTATGTTGATAGAAAAGTGAATTTCAGTTCGTTAAGCAATAAAAACTCAGCAGGCACTAACATATCATGCGATTTCCTTCCCTCTACTCTGGTGAAACTTGGCCAGGTATTGCATGTGCTGTACTTAGCTAAACTTTATGAGCACTTACCTTGACTATCTGTCTGATAAATGGGTTGATATGTTCTGCAGGAGGTGTCAAGACAAAGAGACATTGCTCTGCTTGCTGCTGTTGAAACTTTGCAAGAGGCTTCTGCTGCTGAAAGATTGCTCAAATGCCTAAGGTCTGCATATTTATGCTTCTGGAGTGTAATTTCAGGAGCTGCCAACATTCTGTTGCACATCATTCAGATCATGGATATAATTTAATTATTTTACTCGGTTAAAATTTCTTCCTAATATGTGAGCTTTACCCTTTCTTTTGGTAAGAGCATGTGTCCCTACGAGCACTTGATTGCCTTATCCTTGCAACTTGGCAGCTTCATGCATGAAGGTTTCTGCATGACAGGAATGAACTTATTTACCAGTCTGTTTCGTTCTCTTTTCCATTTACTCATGACAGATATGAGCAAGTATAAGCTGTGATTGAATCAGTTACGACTTCAACAGTCACTAGACTAACCTTCCTTCTCCCACTTTTCTCAGCACATACTCCCAGCTTCTGAAGGCGAAGGGGAATGATCAGCAACTATCAGTTGACAAATTCTTTACTCTTCAAGATGACTTGACTAATACCAGGTTAATTTTGCATTCACTAACGAGTATTGGTCAGCGAAGAACAGCTGATACCGATCCAAATGCCCCTAATGCTGTTGGGGAAGCACTAAGACTCGCATTAGACAGAAAGCAAAACGCCACTTCATGGACTAAAGCTGCCGTGGCATCAGATCTCAACCTTATTTCTGATCACAGCAAAACCAAAACTCTTTTTCTAGAGGCTACGAGTGCAGAAAAATCATCAACTAAATCCATTCGTGGCAAACGTAAAGAGGGATTGTCTAGGAAACAGGTAAGCAATGATGAATTGTATGCTGGGTTGGCACTTGACATGGACAAGCAACCAGATTGGGTGAAAGGGAGTGTTTCACCTGTATGTGCTGAACTAGCAAATTCCTTGAACGATGAAAGTAGAACATGGTTTTTGAGTAACCTTGAGGAATACTTAGATTGGGTCAGTAGCAAAACAAATTCCAGAAAGTCTGATAGCCAGGTAGCTGAAATGATGTTCATGATCAAGAGAGTGAATGACTGGGTAGAGAACGTGAGACGCAAAGACGGTTCCTCATTGAAGGATTCTGAATTAGAAGCTTGCGGGAGGGTGAGGAACAAAATATATGAAATACTGTTGAAGCACGTTGAGAGAACCTGTCAAGAATCCAATGGTTGATCCCGGCGAGAGACATTAGCGACGAGGTTAGCTTGTACGCAACAGTTAGAAGATCTGTACTGAGATTTTCCCAGTTGCAGAAGTACTATTCCGCCACTAATGTACGGTGTTGTGCCCATGGAGGCAGAGACTAACAGGCAAGAGAAGAGGGGCGGTTCCTCATTGTTTTCATTAAATTCACAATAGTCCTTAATAGTCTTATAAGTTCCCAAACCCCCCCCCCCCC